>NW_022633446.1:0-5978 GCF_010015895.1 Lontra canadensis
TCTTTACAGGTTTTTCCCCACTTAATGCTGATGCAATTCCAGAGACTGGACTCGACAACTGTCAGTTCCAAATACTGGGTCCAAACCAACACAAACACAAGCACAAACACCATATCCCAAAGGAAAGAAGACATAGTCCTCCTTGCTTTAGAGTGGAGAAAAGCAGCCCCTCTCCTTGGCACCACATAGTTCTGGAGAGTGTACGCCACGCTCATGGACTCTCCAGTTCAGTGTTTGTTGCCTTCCTGGGGAAGGACCTGCAACCTCTCCATCTAGGAGTCCTGAGGGCTGTCTCTGCTGTTGGCTCAGATGCCTGACACTGAAATAAACCTCTGAGGAAAGGGGATTTGGAGGTGCCACCTGTAGCTAGAGAGGAGGGCTGGCCCTTCTTCTACCTGCAACTTTGAAAAGCTGATGACTCTTTAAGATTTTTGGATTAAGGAAGCAATAAGAGAGTCTCTACATGTTACACAGTACTGTAGGAAGTAAAAGAACCAAAGCACACTCATGGGCTAGAAGAGGAGAAAAATATAAACCATTTAAATATATTAAATATTGCCGCCCCCACAATAAGTCATTAGTTGAGAGGAAGTGGCATTGTGCAGATGTGGCCCATGCAGCACAAGTACCCCAGCTGCCGAGGGGGAATCCTTGCTCGGGCACTGGCAATGGGTTCAGCCCTGATGTTGGCTGTGGCCAGTTGTCCTGGTGCTTGTGTCCTGTTGATAGGACAGGATGTAGCTAGGGACAGAGAGACAACTGTGTGTTGAGGAGCTGTTTGCATTCAGGAGTCCCTGCCAGGGTTTTCCCACAGCTGGAGTCTGGCTCCCCAGCAAGGAGGCCTTAGGCTTCCCAGGGAGCCCTTGAAGAAGGATCCCAGGAGGGGCCAGCAGAATGAGGGTCGGCCACCCCGACCCTCACCCAGCTCCTGAATGGACCTCACCTGTCATCCTCGCTGAGCCGCTCCACAGACAGAACCAGGCCGTGAATGCATGCTGGGGCTCTAGGCAGTAATTCTCTGCCACCACCTGGAGCAGCATGATATCCGTGAGGACTCGGTATTCCTGGGACAGGAGAGAGGCACAGGATGCACACTGAGCCTGGGTGGGGAAGCTACAGGGCCAGGTGAGGGCTGAGCAGTGGGACAGGGGACCGGTCCTGGGTCTTGGCACACATGGCCACCCTGCTGAATGCAACTTCATCTGGTCCCAAACTGTTCTCAGAGGCAAATAGAATTAGCCCCTCCTCCGGTATGTTCTACTTGACGCCATTTCTGGATCCCTACTGACTCACTAGATGGGTCTTGCACTTCTTTCTTAGCATCTTATCCCAGGAAATGTCAGATGGATGGGAAGGGATGAAGCAATGGAATACTCTTCCCAAAGGCGTCTCTGACAGGGTCTGCCTCCTCTTCCCTACAGGAAGTGCCACTTATGCTCACCTTATTCTTTTTGGAGTGGTTGATCTCATTCCCCTGTAAAGAAGACAACCATTTTTCCTTAGAAATAGCCCCTGGTCAGGACTAGCATCTTACACCACCCCCCTTAGGCTACGTGTAGGCCAGGACACAGGAGGGGGCTGCTGAGACACAAACAATGAGCCTGGGGTCTAGAGCAAGCCCTTGGGTCCAGAGAACGGAAGATTTGTGATCCTTAATAGGGCTCCAGGTCTGCACCCTGCAGCACAACATTCTGGGATCACAGAAGGGAGCTGCAGAAGACTCAGGCAGGCAGGGGTTTACGGGTTCCTGACCTGTTGCTGATGTGCAGGATCCTAACTTCACTCTTCACCACAGGCAATCTCTGAGGGATTTCCTCCTGCCATCAGTCTGATGCTCCCATCCAAGGGAGGAACTGGATGTCAGGCCTCTGGGGTCCAGAACCTCAACACCCAACCTAGGGTTAGGGTTTGGTCCTGTGAAAATGGCAGGCCTGATGTGCCATTGCGGAGTCAGGCTCTCCGGAGGGCTGAGTTGAGGGCGTTGCTCTGGCGGACCGCCAGGCTCCCGGATTGTGGTGTAGGGGTCCTCGGAAGGCATGGGTGGCTTTGGGGGCATGGAGGTTTCTCCCACCAGGAGGGTTCTACCCAGGGCCAAATGGCAGAGCTTACACGTGGGTGGCACCCAGAGTCCTGTGTTGTGAATACAGGGTCCCCAGTCTGGAGGGCTAGGGTTCCAGGCCTCTGGGGACGGAAGCCTGAACACCCAACCTAGGGTTAGATTTATGTCGTAGGGGCATGGCAGCCCCGATTTGCCGGCGCTGTGGTGACCCATCCCAAGGCCTGAGTGGAGAGCACATGTCTGCAGGACCGTGAGACTCCAGGTTCCTCGTCCTTGGGGGTGCCTGAAGTGGGGGTGCCCTCAGGGAGGCATGCAGGTTTCCCCCGCTCTGCGGGTTCAGCACACTTCCTAAGGGCAAGTTTTCCTCCTGGGATCACGAGACATTATGGGGTGCAGCTCATGGGTTGACCAGACATCGGAGGACGGAAGCCTGAACATCCAACCTGGGCTAGGCTCAGTGTTAGTGTTAGTGTTAGTGTTAGGCTTAGGGTTAGGTTGATGTCTTCAGGACAAGGCATGTCGGATCTGCCAGCACAGAAAAGGGCTCACCCAAGGGCTGAGTGGAGGGCGGGAGTCAGGAGGGTAATCAAAGCCTGCGCTTTTGGCCTGGAGGGGCAAAGATGGCGGGAACACCTCCAGGGGAACATGCTGCTTTCTACCGCTCTGAGGCTATGAGCTAGCACCCATTGAAACGGTTTCCTCCTGGCTGAGACGCTGAGTCCTGTCATCAGTCTGATGCTCCCATCCATGGGAGGAATTGGGTGTCAGTCCTCTGGAGTCCAGAACTTGAACAGGCACCGTAGTGTTAGGGTTTGGTCCTGGGAGAATGCAGGCACGAAGGGCCAGTGTGAAGGCAGGCTCCCTGGAGGGCTGAGTTAGAGCATTTTTCAGGAAGACCGTCAAGCTGCGTGATTGTGGTCAGGGGGTCCTCGGAAGGTGTGGGTGGCTTGATGGGTCTTGCCGGTTTCTCCCATCCTGAGGGTCCTGCACAGGGCCAAATGGCACAAGTGCCTCCTGGGTGACCCCAGGGTCCTGCATTGTGAATAAGGACTCCCCAAACTGGAGGGATACCAGACCAGGCCACTGGGGACAGAAGCCTGAATAACCACCCTAGGGTTAGGGTTAGGCTGACGGGCCATGGCAGGCCCGATCTGCCCGCGCTGTGGTGGCCTCTCCCTATGGCTGAGTTGAGGGCTTGTGTCTGCAGGATCGTCAGACTCCTGGTTTGTGGTCCTGGTGGGCGCCTAACGAGGATGTGGCCCAAGGGATGCATGCAGGTTTCTCTCACTCTGTGGGTTCGGCTCATGTCTAAAGGGCATGGTTTCTTCCTGGAATCAGGTGCAAAGGTGGGGTGCAGCTCAGGGCTCTCCCATCTGGAGAGTTCAGGATCCAGGCCTCTGAGGCCAGAAGCCTGAGCACCCAATGTGGTCTGTGGGTTAGGTTTAAGGTTAGGGTTAGGGTTAGGGTTCTGTCTTAGGGACAAGGCATGTGGGATATGGCAAGACAGATATGGGCTCACCCAAGGGCTGAGTTGAGGGCGGGACTCAGGAGGATCCTCAGGCCCTGGGGTTTTGGCCTGGAGGGGCGTAGATGGAGAGAATGGCCTCAGGGGAGCCTGCTGGTTTCTTCTGCACTGAGGGTATTAAAGAGCACCGAATGAAATGGTTTCCTCCTGGCTGAGAGCCTCAGTCCTGCCATCAGTCTGATGCTCCCATCCAAGGGAGGAACTGGGTGTCAGGCCTCTGGGATCCAGAACCTGCACACCCAGCCTAGGGTTAGGGTTTGGTCCTGTGAGAATGGCAGGCCTGATGTGCAGAGTTGAGGGCGGATTTGAGGGCATTGCTCTGGCGGCCCATTCACACAGAGTGCATGCAGCTTTGCCTTCAGGAAGCTCTGGTGCTTCACTGGTCTTGGGCACCTGTCTAGGTGCAGACTCCCTTCTCTTAGCACTGAGCTGGGCAAGTGACCCCTGTTTACATGGGTGGCTGTGAGGCTATCGGAGGAGTGGTTTCCTAAGAACGTAGAGCTCCAAGCTCAGTACAAGGACACTCTGCTCCCAGTTCTCTCGACTCTGGTCCCTCCTCCACAATCCTCAGGCTCACCCACCTCCCGGTAGTCCTCCATTGCAGTTTCCAACCTCACCAGGTCAGTGAGGAAAGTGCCAAGGTATGGGTTGACACCCTGTGTCATGAGGGGTAGGTTTGGGGTGAGTCCATGCTCTCTGGTGCCCACAGGGGCCCTCCCTTGAAAAGGCTTCAGCGTCCTGGCCACCCCAGCTTCTCCCATGGAATGGACGCTTAGTTGCTTCCTCTCAATTCCCTTTCCTCCACCTTCTCAGAACATCAGGCTCCTCCTAATCCCCTCTAGGGACTGCTTTTTGAATTTTGAAAATCGCAGGGTATGGAGCCCTGGGTCCCTCCCAGCCACAAATCAATTCTCTACCCAGCCTGCTTGGCCTCCTCCTAGTCATTTGGAAAGAAGACATTCAGAAAATCTGGCAACAGGAGATGGAGCTGGAGTCGCATGTCCCTCCTGTCCTGATTTGGAGGCACCCAGCATTCAGGGAAGAGCTCTTCTCCTCTGACCTTGGAGGCCCTGTCCCTTGGAGGCACACTCACATTCTTCAGCAGCCTTTTCCACTCTCTGCAGGTGCCTCACCAGGGTGGCAAATTTATTCTAGGCCTTCTCCTGGAGGGCCAAGGACAAGATCCTTGAGAGCCGAATAGCCTCAGTCCCCTTGCACCCACTGTCTTTGACTTCAGACCTAGACATCTGACCTGCATCTGCTGACACCAATGCTACATTACCCTGAAGCATGCCATGAGTCCTTCTAGAACAATCTGAGCTCCTCCATTCAGTCCACGTGTGACCTTGAGCTTGGAGCATCCCCGGCCTTAGCCTATATTCTCATGGGCAAAAGGGAGAACACCACCTACCTCCCATGGTCTCCTGAGGACTCAGGATCCTATTACAGTTATCATTATTGTGGCCCACAACCAATCCCCACTCCATCTGTGAGCAGAGGCCTGTGCTCTGGGCTGTCCAGGTTCATATCGGCACCCATGTGGACCATCTTGATGGACACAGAGAGACCTGAAATCTAGCCTAGGGAGTCTGGATGGGTAGCACCAGCTTGTCCCAGCCCCAAGGATAACCTTCAGCCCGGGGTGCCAGCACATTCATGCCAAAGGCTTTTGCACCCTGTGGAATGCTTCAGGCCATTCCCTACTTCATCCACACATGATCATACCTCCTCACACCCCTCCTGTCCTTCTAGCCTGCAACTTCCATGCTACCTTGTGAGGAGTTTTCTGCCCTGGGGGTTGTCTTCTCTGCAGTGCTTTGTAAAATTGTGAAAGCTCTTCCTGAATAGAGTGAAAGAAGGTAGGTTCAGGGTAGGCATAATGTGGCAGGGTAGAGTGCAAGTCCCTTTTCTTGGAGAAACCCCACATGTCCACGAGCCTGGCTGAGGGTTTTCCCTGGGCTCCTCTGTGCACTGAGGGAGTTCTTCTGGGCGTCCTCCTGGGCGTCCCTTCCCAGCTTAATTGAACAGCTCGGTTTGGGTGGAGTTTTGGTTGAACCATGGGCAGAGAGTTAAGTGGCTGCCAAGTCACCACGTGGAAATAGGGAATTCAGCTCACGCCAGGGTGGGGCTGGAGGAAATTGGATTTCTCAAGCAGGAGGCATGGTGGCCTGTTCCCCAGGAAGGCTGGGAGAAGTAGCCCCAGGCCCAGGTCCTTTGGTCAGGGTTTGCTGCCTCCCAGGTGGTCCAGGCTGACAGAGGGCGAAAGGGACAGACCTGTGGGAGATCCTGCCTCCATCTTGGTCCCTCTCTGGAGACAAGCCTACTCACCTGGAAACGTTGTCCCATGTCCTCTTCAGGCGTTGAATGGAGACACTCTGCAGAGCCGCAAGGATG
>NW_022633447.1:0-5974 GCF_010015895.1 Lontra canadensis
AGACTGTGCTTCACAGACAAGATTTCCAAGCATTTTCTCTCTTCCTTGCGGGCTTCTCTCCCTCAGCCTGTGGGCGATTATTTACACATGTCCCGCCTGCAGGGGCCTCTCAGAGAACAAACAGGAGCTCATCTTCTGCTGAGACAGGGAGCTATTCTCCCGCTCTTGCCTGGCCTGGGGCAGACCTCCCCTGCGTGATGTCCCCCACAAACCCCCCATCCTGGAGGGAGTCAGGAGGCAGCCAGGAGCTGGACTGGCTCGTCCCAGGCAGGTGATGGGCTCCTGGCCACCCCAGGTCTCTGTCCCTGTCCCCACAGGAGGGACAGTTTCCACAAATCTCCTGTTCCCAGATCTTACCATCCCATGGTGGGAAAACCACAAACGATAAACATCACTACTGATCACACAAGTGAGGCTCATAAGATCGTGGTGTGACCACCTGTGACTTTTAAAAAGTCTGTGCTGGGACGTGTGGACCGTAGTGAATCTCACGACCCCTGCTCTGGGTTCAGAACCCGGAGAAACAGGTTCGGAGGCCCCAGGGGCGGTGGATGAACCTCACTCTGCTACTCGTGAGGCTGATGGGCAGGAAGCAGCTCGGCCTGGGGCCACAAACCGACCTCATGCTGCGACCCCGAGGGCCGAATTCCCTCCGCAAAACCGGGCAGAGAGGGACTGGAAGGTCCCCGATCACCCGTGGGCCTGCTGAGCTCCCACTGGACTGCAGAGAGGACAGCTGTGTCCCAACTTCAAACCCTGGAGCCCAGAAGGAAAGGATGTCAGGCCTGGGGTCCCCTGGACGGCTCGCGGCTCACCCGCCTACCAGCCGGGTCCTGGGAATCGTCACCGCACACCACGCCCTGGGCGGTCCCCGTGGACGTGATGGCCGAAGCAGCAGGTGTCGGTCAGTGCGGGCCCAGGTGGGGGCGGCTCCTGCTGAGGCCCCGACTAACACAGACCCTGTGAGTCGCTCCGTGCCGGCTCGGACGGACAGGGGACATGCGACACCCAGAATTATCGCGGGGACAAAGGCATGGAATTACATGAAGCGCACAGCAGCCGCCTCGCCCATGGTCAAGGACCCATGACTCTAAGGTGACCCACATACTAAAAGGACCATCGAATCCTGCTCTGAGCACAGAACTGAGGAGGGAGAACGACAAACCCACGACCATCACGCAGGCGACCCCCGGACTCGGCCAGGGCTCCGAGCGCCTCTCTGCGCATGCGCCGCGCTGCGGGTCTCGGGCGCTCCAGCCGCGCGGAGCAGTCGGGCTCAGCCGCCAGGGTGAGCGGCCTGCGACGCCAGAGGGTCCCGAAGGTGGGTTCCCGCCCGGCTCAGCGGCCCCCGGGGAACCGTTTCCGGGGCAGACCAGTCAGGGGGAGGGCGGGTGTGGGGGGACTGGGAGGCAGTTCTCAGGAGGACAAACGGAACAAACATCCTGGATCCTCCATAAGCCGCCCTGTGACATTCTCCTGTCACTTCTGCCTCCCTCCCCGCAGACCCCCCTGCTGGCGAAGATGCAGCCACGAGCCTCAGGGAACCAGCCTGTCTGGCCAGTGTCAGGGGCACAGACGTGGCGGCTCTGGCCCAGATAGACTGCATGTCTGGGGCTACTGTCTGCTCCGTCCCCTTGCCACCGGTGGGGACAGACCTGCTCTGAAACCCGGGACAGTCACCATGTTGTTGAAACATTAGACCCACGGCTATGACTTGGGTTTCCTCTTAGAGAGTGACACATCCTGGCCACCGGATTACCTGTGGTCCCCGTGTCCACTGCAGCTTCGGTCCCTGTTCCCCACAGAAGGCATCACAGACATCGATGCTGAAACATAAGCGATGACAGGTCCCCAGTGCCCCATTCTGATAACAGCTTTAGAATCCCCAGATTATGTTTATAGCGATTTGCCCATGAGCCCATCAGGGAGAGGCAGAGTCAGTTCTGGGGCATCCGTGATGTCAGTTTGTAGGGAGTCAGAGGAGGCAGCGATCCCCCCAGCAGGAGCACTGAGTCCATGCAGACGTGACCCGGGATGGACCCTGAGCCTGCGGCTGTGCATGAGGCCAGGTTTTGTCCCTCACTTCACCAAGACGGTAAATTACAAACCTCAGCCAGTTCCACCTGGGGGGGCTGCCGGCGGGTGTGCTCGGCCAGTTCAAGCTCCACTGGACCCGTCATCCATCAGCCGCAGGGCTGCTCGGAACTGCAGGTACAGGCTCCGCCAGAGAGTGGGAGCAGAGGTTCCAGCCAAGGATGACTTCGCACCCGGGACATATCAGGCAATGTCTGGGGACATTTTGGTTGTCACAACAGTGGGAGGAGTGCAACTGGCATCTAGTGGGCGAAGGCCAGGGATCCTGCTACACATCCCGGGATACACAGGACACCCCACAACAAAGGCTGATCCAGCCCAGAATGTCCAGAGAGCCAAAAGCGAAAGCCCTGGTTTAAAGCCACAGGCAAACTTTCACACCATCGTCTGGATGTTGCCGGGAATGATACGTAGCTGGAGGTCTGGCTCCTCCTCTGGGTATCCCTGGCTTCGTGCACAACCAAACCGGGCATAAATCAGTTCTGTTTGCTCTCTGGCTTTTTCCTATGGTCATCCTCTCCTTCCCACTTTTATTTCTTCTTACTGGAGAAATGGTGAAAAAATAAAAAAGCCTGAAGAGTTGAGAAAAAATTCTGTTTTCCTCAGTAAAAAAGAAGTAAATTGGAAACAATTTCCCAAAAATTAGTGAAGAAAGAAGACATAGGGCTCATCAAACAGAGCATCATCCCAGAGAGGAGCACGGAAAAGTCTCCAGGAGCGCCGGTCAGTCACACGAGTCACCACGCCTGAGTGCAATGGGGACAGGGGCTTCAGGAGGACCCAGGGGAAGCAGGGCCGTGCAAGGCCCATCGGAGCCCCCCAAAGTGCAGAAGGTAACACATGAATTTACTTAAGACAACTGGGAGCTGGTTTGGCATAAAGGAAATATTAAATAAGATAATGGCACGGGTGTTACAGATTCCGTTGATGATCCCAAAGGTGGTGCTCCCGTGACAAAAGCTGGGGAAACTCTGCCCGACAGGGCCTGTCTTCCATTCCGTGGCTCCGTGGACAGTCAGTCCCTTGCATCCACGTCCACTTGGGAAAGGTGACGTGAGGCACGTGGGAGAGGCAAAGCAACCAGGGTTGGGGTCAGAGGCACAGACTTGCTCTCAGGAAAGTACGAGCAAACTGAACAAGGATCTGGGAAACTGGGAGGCCTCTGCAGCCCTGGTCACCCTCCCGCCTGCCATGGGGGACCCACCACTGAGGCCCCCAGGTGCCTGGCTGGCCGCCAGCTCCCTGACTCACAGCCCTGATTATCTGCCACATTATGTAGCTCCGTATTTCAACGTCCTCGTTGCCATGCCGTGGCCTGACCTCCAAAGGTCACTTTCTGAATTTGTTCACTAAGGCCTGGGTTGCTGACCCTGCAGTTCAAGCCCCTAATTTCCCCTCCTCTCCTCCCCCATCCTCTAGGAGCATGCACACAAAAGGCCTCATTGTCCCATAGCCTCAGACCCAGACGTGCACTGGCCTTCCGTTTCCGCAAACGTCCACCGCCTGCCTTGGGTCAGAGGTCACCCCCAGCACCCACGGCATCTGGCGTGGCTGGTGTGCTCCCAGCAATCCCGAATTCTGCATGACACCAGCTGGCAAGCAGGAAGCTTGGGCTTTGCAGAAGCAGAGTCCTGAGAGGAAGGGATGGAACAGAGCCCACGGGACGGTCACATCGACTTCTCAGGACAGTGGGGAAGAGGAGATGGTCCCTTTTTTTGAACAATGCTCTTTTTCCCCACTCTCAAGGGGACACACATGTCTTTACTGACTATGTCTGACACTTTTTGGGGAGCGGAGGGGACCTTCCCGAGAGGTAGCGATGTGACCTTCACGTTGGCTCAAGATTTGAAATTCCCTTAATATACCTCCTCAGATCTGCGTATGCTGAAGTGTGTTAGAGCCAGCCATCCCCGTGAACTCGGCAAGTTCCTTAACTTGTGTCTCCTCTCCTGAAAAGTGGGGACAATGATTGCACCAAGCTCATGTGATCGTCAGAACTGAAGGGGACCGGGCAGGAAAACCCACCGGCACAAGAGGGCCCGAGTGTGGAGCCACATGGACACTGACATGGGTGCCCGGGGAGGACAGGTTCTAGTCAGGGAGGAAGGGCAAGCCCGTCAGAGCCTGAAGGAGAACACAGACCGAATCCCCACGTCCTGCCAGAAATGGGCATGAGGGCGATTATGGAGACTCTGCAGACAAGAGTAGAGTCCATCACCCTTTGCCCAGTCACGCACCTGCCTCCCCTCGGCCACCCGCGTCTTTAGCCAAAGCCCGTCTGCTGAGTGGCCGAACCACCATCCAAAGAAGCCCAGTCGTGGGCTTTAATCTCCTGAAAGGCCAATTTGCTTAAAACACTCAGACAAATGCCTGAAGTGGGGTCTGGAAGGGAAGGGAAGGTGACTACTGTCAGAACAGGGGCTGGGACAGGGACAGAGGCAGGCCCAACCACACACTGGGAAAGGCAGAAGGCTGCCTGAATTCAGCATTCTTAAACTCGTTTTTAAGGACAGGCATTTTCGTCCTGTACCAGCTGTCTCTGTCCTCTGCACACTGTGAACGGTCTCCAAGGCGGTCGGCCCCTCGCCCAGCACGCACCTGAGCAAGACCTCAGTGAGGTCAGGAAGTCAGGAGCCCCGTGGTGGCTGGGGTGCCCCCGGTTCTGGTTTGTGCAAAATAACACATCTCAGCTGTACTCTGTGAAAAGTAAACCTCAGGCTTCTCTATGGACAGACAGGTTCTGTTGTAAAAGTCACATCCCCCCACTCCCTTGTGCCTTGTGGACACCCTGCCTGGAGGTGTTTTCAATCTCCCTCCATGAGTTCTGGAACTCATGAGTATCGAGAACTTATAAAACATTTTTTTCCCATTTTCTGAGATTCTGTTTTTGAAGTCAGGCATCTTGTCAGCATGCTGCCGCCTAAGCTATTTCAAAAAGGGAAGTTCCAGAGGGCACTGTGTTGTTCCCCTGTCCCTTTGTCACAAGAAGCCTGGGACTCAGCAAGACCTGAGTGCTCCTGAAGGGTCATCTGGAACCTGAGAGTTCTGGGGTTTGGTCAGCAGCTTGGGTGAGCTGATGGAGAGAGGGAGGAAAGAGGTTCTCAGGGGACTTCCTGGTACCCCAAACCTCCCCCAGGGGCAGAGGCATGAGCCTGTTCTGCCTTTCCCTGGGGCTCGTCCAAAGCCCTCCTTGAAGTTCTTTTACTGGGTGAGTCCAGGGAGCAGGGACAGGCTGCTGACCTCGGCGTGGACGAGGTCCTAGAAACCTGGCCTGCATCCCCAGCCCAGGTCCCCCGTTCACCCCAACACAGAGACTGGAAGGAGCATCCAGTCGCTCTGCTCATCTCCGCAGCCCTGCAAGGGGTGGTTTCCATGGTTCCCTGTCTGCGAGGGGCTCCCAGGAAACTGGTCCCAGGAGCCCTGGGGCGCAGGGTGACAGAAGCTGCCCCAGATCCCGCGTGCGACGCACAGTGTGACATTAATGGATGAAATTAACAGCCTCAGCAGCATTAACGAATTTCCTTGTGGAGACTGTGATGTTTGTTTGGCAAAAGGGATCATTAGATGTGTGCAAACATTCCACGTGCCGTGGAAGGGCCTCGGGCGCTGACAAATGATAAATGAGGAAATTAGGGGCTTCAGGAAAATGTAAATATCATCCTTTGTAAGTCTGTCCCTTGGCAGGAAAAACGTTTCCCCGAAGCTCCGAGCCACTCCTCCCGCGATTTCCCCACGTGGAAAACGCCTGTGACTGGCGTTCACGGCGCGGCCCATCCTGAGGGGTCCTCTGCTGTGGAAAAGGCTGCGGTCCCTCTGGGTTTCCTTTGATTCCGTTCTCAACCTTCGTTTCATTATCGTCCCCTATGGAGCCATTTCAGAC
>NW_022633448.1:0-5960 GCF_010015895.1 Lontra canadensis
TGCCATTTGCGACGACGTGGATGGAACTAGAGGGTATCATGCTTAGCAAAGTAAGTCAATCGGAGAAAGACAACTATCATATGATCTCCCTCATATGAGGGAGAGGAGATGCAACATGGGGGGTTAATGGGGTAGGAGAAGAGTAAATGAAACAAGTTGGGATTGGGAGGGAGACAAACCATAAGTGACTCTTAATCTCACAAAACAAACTGAGGGTTGATGGGGGGAGGGGGTTGGGATAGGGGGGTGGGATTATGGACATTGGGGAGGGTATGTGCTATGGTGAGTGCTGTGAAATGTGTAAACCTGGCGATTCACAGACCTGTACCCCTGGGGATAAAAATATATTATATGTTTAAAAAAATAATAATAACATAAAATTTATTAAAAAAAAAAAAAAACACTGAGATACCACCTTACATCAGTCAGAATGGCCAAAATCAACAAGACAGTAAACAACAAGTGTTGGAGAGGATGTGGGAAAAGGGGAACCCTCTTACACTGTTGGTGGGAATGCAAGTTGGTGCAGCCACTTTGGAAAACAGTGTGGAGATTCCTTAAGAAATTAAAAATCGAGCTACCCTATGACCCTGCAATTGCACTACTGGGTATTTACTCCAAAGATACAGTTGTAGTGAAAAGATGGGCCATCTATACCCCAATGTTCATAGCAGCAATGGCCACAGTCGCCAAACTGTGGAAAAAACCAAGATGCACTTCAACAGACGAATGGATAAAGAAGATATTGTCCATATATACAATGAAGTATTATGTCTCCATCAGAAAGGATGAATACCCAACTTTTGTATCAACATGGATGGGACTGGAGGAGATTATGCTGAATGAAATAAGTCAAGCAGAGAGAGTCAATTACCATATGGTTTCACTTACTTGTGGAGCATAATGAATAACACGGAGGACACTGGGAGATGTAGCAGAGATGTGAGTTGGGAGAAATTGGAGAGGGAGATGAACCATGAGAGACTGTGGACTCTGAGAAACAAACTGAGGGTTTTGGAGGGCCAAGGGAGGGGTTGGGTAAGCCTGGTGGTGGATATTAAGGAGGGCACGTATTGCAGAGAGCACTGGGTGTGGGGCATAAACAATGAATTTTGGAACACTGAAAAAATTTTTTAATTTAATTTAATTTAAAAAAACACTAAAAAAAAAAGAAAAGGAAATGGAAAGCAGTTAGGTTTAGAAAACAGAGACCTAGGCTAGGAGCCACTAAACATTTTTCTAAAGAAATACGTGTACATGTTTGGGGTGCCTGGGTGGCTCAGTGGGTTAAAGCCTCTGCCTTCGGCTCAGGTCGTGGTCTCAGGGTCCTCGGATCGAGCCCCACATTGGGCTCTCTGCTCAGTAAGGAGCCTGCTTCCTCCTCTCTCTCTGCCTGCCTCTCTGACTACTTGTAATTTCTATCAAATAAATAAACAAACAAATCTTTAAAAAAAAAAAAAAGAAAGAAAGAAAGACGTGTACATGTTCAAAAAAAGTTTTATCAAACATGTTCACCACAACATTATTAGAATAAAGAAAAACAGAAAACAAATTAAAAGTTTCTAAAGAGAGAAGAGGTTAAATAAAATAAAACACACGATTCTGGAATACTACACAGCTGCTCAAAAAATGGGGTAAAAGTGCATGTACTTACATGGAAAGATCATAAGTGGCAAAAAAAAGGCAAATGAAACTACTCATAAAACTACACTTTTGGGAGCACCTGAGTGGTTCAGTGGGTTAAGCCTCTGCTTTCGGCTCAGGTCATGATCTCAGGGTCCTGGGATCGAGCCCTGCATCGGGCTTTCTGCTCGGCAGGGAGCCTGCTTCTGCCTCTCTCTCTCTCTCTCTCTCTGCCTACTTCTGATCTCTCTCTCTGTCAAATAAATAAAAAATAAATCTTAGGGGCGCCTGGGTGGCTCAGTGGGTTAAGCCGCTGCCTTCGGCTCGGGTCATGATCTCAGGGTCCTGGGATCGAGCCCCGCATCGGGCTCTCTGCTCAGCAGGGAGCCTGCTTCCTCCTCTCTCTCTGCCTGCCTCTCTGCCTGCTTGTGATCTCTCTCTGTAAAATAAATAAATAAAATCTTAAAAAATAAAAATAAAAAAATAAATCTTAAAAAAAAAACTACACTTTTGGCATGATCTCAATTATTTTCTTAAATGTATACATGTATAAGTAAGTGTATATGAATGCACAGAAGGACTGAAAAAATCATCATCATAGTTCATATTATTCATTTGGGAGATGTGAGTGTGGAATCTAAGGTAGTGGAGAAGAGACTCACATTTTCTTTGAGATAGTGATAGATTATTTAAACCTTAAATTTATGTATTTTTGAATTGTTGTTGCAATTTTTTAAAAACTTAAGAGAACAAGGGAGAACTTCGGGTAAATTTCCATTTATTTTACTCCCTCCCAAAACTACACTAAGACATCAGAACAGAACTTCTTAAGGGCAACAAAACCACAAGGACAAAGAAAGAGACAACTATAGCACAATTTTGAAAGCTGGGGGGGTGCCTGACTGTCTCAGTGGGTTAAAGCCTCTGCCTTCAGCTCAGATCATGATCTCAGGTTCTTAGGATCGAGTCCCAAATTGGACTCTCTGCTCAGCGGGGAGCCTGCTTCCCTCCCTCTCTCTACCTGCCTCTCTGCCTATTTGTGATCTCTGTCTCTCTATCAAATAAATAAATAAAATCTTAAAAATAAAAAAGAAAGAAAGAAAGAAAGAAAGCAAGCAAGCTGGGTAAGTGGTAGAGTCTAAAGAAAAAGAATCCAAAGAAAGTTCAGTCCTAAACCAGCAGTGGAAGAAGCCAAGAAAAAAACCCAGTACACTTTGCAGAATCTACTCATTGGCAATATTGGGTCATCTGGGAGTGGATATGGAAGTGAAATTAAAAACAAGAGGATTGTATGAAAGACTATTCAAAACATAGAGAATTTTGAGAATCAGTTACATCCCTCTCCCTTCCCTATTCCATATAGCCTATCTGTATAATATCTCTGTCCCAACAGGAAAAAGAAGCCTTAGTCTCTAGAGTAAATAAGAGAGCCTTAATGTCTAGATAGCAAAGCAAAAGGCATAGTTAAGGGGGAAGATAATATATGAAAAAAAAGGAATTCTCCATCAGGAATTCCTGGATCAAAGGACCCACCCACTAAGATCAAACTATAATGGAGCTTACAGACCAGAAGTCCTAGCTGTGCTCTTAGGAGCTTCTTGTCAGCTGTTTATTGCTCCACTCTTAAAGGATCAGCAACATCGGGGAAAGAGAAAAAAAAAAAAAAAAAAGAAAGCTGGAACTTGGAAGAAATAAAAGCAACTTGGAGAAAAAGAGTGTTTTCAAGGGGAATAAATCTTCAAATAAACAGGGGCACCTGGGTGGCCCAATCAGTTAAGTGTGCGATTCTTGATTCCAGCTCAGGTCATGATCTCAGGGTCCTGGAATCGAGGCCCTTCTTGAGCTCCCCACTCAGCAGGGCATATCCCTGTCTCCCTCTCCCTCTGCCCCTCCCCCTACTCACTCTCCGTCTCTTTCAAATAAATAAATCTTAAAAAAAAATACTTCAAATAAAATAACCATACTTTACTCAAAAGATTATACAAGCTATAATATATGTGCAATAAGAACAGGGTATTATTAAAAGAAGGAGGAAGAAGAAGAAGGGGGAGGAGAGAGGGAGAAATAAAAGAATCAGAAAAAAAAAAGAGCCTTTGGAAAAAATAAATATATACATATATACTCTTATATGTATACAGATATATATGTGTATATAGGGGGATGTGTAAGTATGTTGTGTGTAACTCAATGAAATAGATGAACAATGAAGATGAGAAAATCTCCCAGAAACTGAACAAGAAGAACTTGGAGAATAGTTGTGCCCCTATTTATTATATTCATGTGCTTTTTTCCAGAGTGGTTCACTCATGGCTTACCACAGTAGACCTCACTGGCCCATTTGCTTATCTTGATCTTCCAGTTTTCCCACTTCCTGCAATATTTAGCTTTCCACTGTCACATCAAGAGCTAATTCTTTTGTAGAAAAGGTCCAGTTCATATTTCCCAAATTGGTTTCCAGTCCAATTTCCCAATCTAAAAAAAAAAATGTTAAAATGTAAATCTCTCACTTCTATGCTTTAGGCCCTGGACAAAGGGGAAAGTCAACTTTTTTTTTTTTTGTAATTTTTTTTTCAGCATTCCAAGATTCATTGTTTATGCACCACACCCAGTGCTCCATGCAATACGTGCCCTCCTTAATACCTACCACCAGGCTCACCCAACGCCCCACCCCCTTCCCCTCCAAAACCCTCAGTTTGTTTCTCAGGGTCCACAGTCTCTCATGGTTTGTCTCCCCCTCTGATTTCCCCAACTCACTTCTCCTCTCAACAAAAGGAAAGAAAGAAAGAATCTAGTATTTACTTGTTTATCTCCCTCCTGAATGTAAGCCACATGGGATGAGGGACTTTGTTTTATATTCTCACTGCCTAGAATGTGCCCAATTGAATATAAGAGCATAGAAAATACTTCTTGAATGAATGAATGAACAAATGAATAAACAAATGTATGCCAGGTATATATGGCTTTTATTTTCTTTTAGATTTTATTTATTTATTTGACAGAGAGAGAGACGAGAGAGGGAACACAAGCAGGGGGTATGGGAGAGGGAGAAGCAGGCTTCCGGCAGAGCAGGGAGCCTGATGCATGGCTCAATCCCAAGACCCTGGGATCATGACCTGAGCTGAAGGCAAACACCCAACAACTAAGCCACCCACATGCTCCTATATATGGCTTTAGAACTGCCATTGCAACTTGGGGAAAGAATGGACAAAGTATCAAACAACCAATGAGAAAGATTCTAACCAGCACAGACTTTCTTATAACACTTGTTTTGAAAAAAATCTCAAGTTAAGGTATCTCTACAGTCAACTCCATTTTTTTTTTTTCAGTCTAACTCTAATCAGACCACACCCAGAGGTACCATAGTCAATCTCTGTAATGGCTTCCTTTATGTACCTATTTGTGACCCAGGGATTACCACCTGTTATGGGATACTCTTAGGGAAATTCCCTATATGGGTCTTAGAGCCCTTAACCCTGCCTCATGACAAGCAACACATTTTTTTTCTTCCTGTGAGAGGCAGATAGTTTAACAGTCTATGAGTTATTCTTTTTTAATTAATGTTTTCTTAATTTTAGCAAACTAATACATCATTTGGCTTTATAGTCATACTCAGACGGTGGGGTAAGGACTGAGCCATATGGTTGGGGAGCATCCAACTTTCAACATTTGTGTGCCTCTTCTGTCTGAGGGTATATGCCTGGTTGTCAGTATTCTGAAAGCACTTCAGGAGAAAAACGACAGGGTATCTCACCATTCAAGCTGCCGTTCAACAACAGCTCACTGTGATCCCCAGCTGTGTAAACCTCTCCATTGAGAACCTCCTATTTTCTACCAGAATGGACAAGGAGTAATTTCCAGGCTAGCAAGGATGAAAGAGGTGATTTGGGGTGTTAAACGTTCATTACACACAAGTTTAACAAATCCCCATTTTTAAACATTTGCCATGCTCCTTTCTTTTTTTTTAATTTTTTTTTATTTTTTTATAAACATATATTTTTATCCCCAGGGGTACAGGTCTGTGAATCGCCAGGTTTACACACTTCACCACACTCACCATAGCACATACCCTCCCCAATGTCCATAACCTCACCCCCCTCTCCCAACCCCCCTCCCCCCATCAACCCTCAGTTTGTTTTGTGAGATTAAGAGTCACTTATGTTTTGTCTCCCTCCCAATCCCATCTTGTTTCATTTACTCTTCTCCTACCCCATTAACCCCCCATGTTGCATCTCCACTTCTTCATATCAGGGAGATCATCTGATAGTTATCGTTCTCTGATTGACTTATTTCGCTAAGCATGATACCCTCTAGTTCCATCCACGTCGTCGCAAATGGCA
>NW_022633449.1:0-5956 GCF_010015895.1 Lontra canadensis
GTCGAAGAGGTTGCTGCCTGTGTTCTCCTCAAGGATTTTGATGGATTCCTTTCTCACATTGAGGTCCTTCATCCATTTTGAGTCTATTTCCGTGTGTGGTGTAAGGAAATGGTCCAATTTCATTTTTCTGCATGTGGCTGTCCAATTTTCCCAACACCATTTACTGAAGAGGCTGTCTTTTTTCCACTGGGCCTTGTTTCCTGCTTTGTCAAAGATTAGTTGACCATAGAGTTGAGGGTCTGTTTCTGGGCTCTCTATTCTGTTCCATGGATCTATATGTCTGTTTTTGTGCCAGTACCATGCTGTCTTGATGATGACAGCTTTGTAATAGAGCTTGAAGTCTGGAATTGTGATACTACCAACTTTGGCTTTCTTTTTCAATATTCCTTTGGCTATTTGAGGTCTTTTCTGATTCCATGTAAATTTTAGGATTATTTGTTCCATTTCTGTGAAAAAATGGGTGGGATTTTGATAGGGATTGCAGTAAATGTGTAGATTGTTGCATAGACATTTTCACAATATTTGTTCTTCCTATCCAGGAGCATGGAACATTTTTCCATTTCTTTGTGTCTTCCTCAATTTCTTTCATGTGTACTTTATAGTTATCTAAGTATAGATTCTTAGCCTCTTCGGTTAGGTTTATTCCTAGGTACCTTGTGGTTTTGGGTGCAATTGTAAATGGGATTGACTCCTTAATTTCTCTTTCTTCTGTCTTGTTGTTGGTGTAGAGAAATGCGACTGATTTCTGTGCATTGATTTTATATCCTGACACTTTACTGAATTCCTGTACAAGTTCTAGCAGTTTTGGAGTGGAGTCTTTGGGTTTTCCACATATAGTATCATATCAACTGTGAAGAGTGATAGTTTGATTTCTTCTTTGCTGATTTGGATGCCTTTAATTTCTTTTTGTTGTCTGATTGCTGAGGCTAGGACTTCTAGTACTATGTTGAATAGCAGTGGTGATAAGGGACATCCCTACCATGTTCCTGACCTTTAGCGGAAAAGCTTTCAGTTTTTCTCCATTGAGAATGATATTTGTAGTGGGTTTTTCATAGATGGCTTTGATAATATTGAGGTATGTGCCGTCTATCCCTGCACTTTGAAGAGTTTTGATCAGGAAGGGATGCTGTACTTTGTCAAATGCTTTTTCAGCATCTATGGAGAGTATCATATGGTTCTTGTTCTTTCTTTTATTAATGTGTTGTATCACATTGATTGATTTGCGGATGTTGAACCAACCTTGCAGCTCTGGAATAAATCCCACTTGATCGTGGTGAATAATCCTTTTAATGTACTGTTCAATCCTATTGGCTAGTATTTTTGTGAGAATTTTCACATCTGTGTTCATCAAGGATATTGGTCTGTAATTCTCTCTTTTGATGGGATCCTTGTCTGGTTTTGGCATCAAGGTGATGCTGGCCTCATAAAATGAGTTTGAAGTTTTCCTTCCATTTCTATTTTCTGGAACAGCTTCAGGAGAACAGGAATTAGTTCTTCTTTAAATGTTTGGTAGAATTGCCCTGGGAAGTCGTCTGGCCCTGGGCTTTTGTTTGTTTGGAGATTTTTGATGACTGTTACAATCTCCTTACTGGTTATGTGTCTCTTCAGGTTTTCTATTTCTTCCTGGTCTAGTTGTGGTAGTTTATATGTCTCTAGGAATGCATCCATTTCTTCCAGATTGTCAAGTTTGTTTGTTCATAGTATGTTCTTATAATTGTCTGTATTTCTTTGGTGTTAGTTGTGATCTCTCCTCTTTCTTTCATGATTTTATTTATTTGGGTCCTTTCTCTTTTCTTTTTGATAAGTCTGCCCAGGGGTTTATCAAACTTATTAATTCTTTCAAACAACCAGCTCCTAGCTTCATTGATTTGTTCTATAGTTTTTTTTTTCTTTCTATTTCATTCATTTCTGCTCTGATATTTATGATTTATCTTCTCCTGTTGGGTTTAGGGTTTCTTTTTGTTCTTTCTCCAGCTGCTTTAGGTGTAGAGTTAGGTTGTGTATTTGAGACCTTTCTTGTTTCTTGAGACAGGCTTGTATCACTATATATTTTCTTCTCAGGACTGTCTTTGCTGTGTCCCACAGATTTTGAACCATTGTGTTTTTTCATTATCATTTGTTTCCGTATTTTTTTTTTCAATTCTTCTTTAATTTCCTTCTTGACCCATTTGTTCTTTAGAAAGATGTTTTTCAGTCTCCATGTATTTGGACTTTTGCAAATTTCCTCTTGTGATTGAGTTTTAGCTTCAGAGCATTGTGGTCTGAAAATATGCATCGAATGATTCCAATCTTTTGATACTGATTGAGACCTGATTTAGGACCCAGGTTGTGATCTATTCTGGAGAATGTTCCATGTGCACTAGAGAAGAATGTGTATTCTGTTGCTTTGAGATGGAATGTTCTGAATATATCTGTGATGTCCATCTGGTTCAGTGTGTCATTTAAGGCCTTTATTTCCTTGTTAATCTTTTGCTTGGATGATCTGTCCATTTCAGTGAGGGGATTGTTAAAGTCCCCTACTATTATTTTATTATTCTTGATGTGTTTCTTTGATTTTGTTATTAATTGGTTTATATAGTTGGCTGCTCCCACGTTACGGGCATAGATATTTAAAACTGTTAGATCTTCTTGTTGGACAGACCCTTTGAGTATGATATAGTGTCCTTCCTCATCTCTTATTATAGCCTTTGGCTTAAAATCTAATTGATCTGATATAAGGATTGCCACACCAGCTTTCTTCTGATGTCCATTAGCATGGTAAATTGTTTTCCACCTCCTCACTTTAAATCTGGAGGTGTCTTCAGATCTAAAATGAGTTTCTTGTAGGCAACATGTTGAACAGTTTTTTGTTTTTTTTTTTTAATCCATTCTGATACTCTGTGTCTTTTGATTGGGGCATTTAGCCCATTAACATTCATGGTAACTATTGAGAGATATGAATTTATTGCCATTGTATCACCTGTAAGTTGACTGTTACTGTATATTGTCTCTGTTCCTTTCTGGTCTACTACTTTTAGGCTCTCTCTTTGCTTAGAGGACCCCTTTCAATATTTCCTTTAGAGCTGGTTTGGTGTTTGCAAATTCTTTCAGTTTTTGTTTGTCCTGGAAGCTTTTTACCTCTCCTTCTATTTTCAATGATAGCCTCGCTGGATATAGTATTCTTGGCTGCATGTTTTTCTCATTTAGTGTTCTGAATATATCATGCTAGTTCCTTCTGGCCTGTCAGGTCTCTGTGGGTAAGTCTGCTGCCAGTCTAATAGTTTTAACCTTGTATGTTACAGACTTCTTTTCCCAGACTGCTTTCAGGATTTTCTCTTTGTCGCTAAGACTTGTATATTTTACTCTCAGGTGATGATGTGTGGACCTATTTTCTTTGATTTTGAGGGGGGTTCTTAGCATCTCTTGGATTTTGATGCTTGTTCCTTTGCCATATTAGGGAAATTCTCTACAACAATTCTCTCCAACATACCTTCTGCTCCCCTCTCTCTTTCTTCTTCTTCTGGAATCTCAATTATTCGAATGTTGTTTTGCCTTATGGTGTCACTTATCTCTCGAATTCTCCCCTCATGGTCCAGTATTTGTTTGTCTCTGTTTTGCTCAGCTTTTTTATTCTCTTTCATTTGGTCTTCTGTATCACTAATTCTTTCTTCTGCATCATTTATCCTAGCAGTAAGAGCCTCCATTTTTTATTGTACCTCATTAATAGCTTTTTTTATTTCAACTTGGTTGGATTTTTGTTCTTTTATTTCTACAGAAAGGGATTTTATTTCTCTAGACAGGGTTTCTCTAATATTTTCCATGCCTTTTTTGAGCCCGGCTAGCACCTTGTGAATCATCATTCTGAACTCTAGATCTGACATATTACCAATGTCTGTATTGATTAGGTCCCTATCCTTTGGTACTGCCTCTTCTTCTTTTATTTTGTGGTAAGTTTTTCCTCCTTGTCATTTTGTCCAGATAAGAGTATATGAAGGAGCCAATAAAATACTAAAAGTGTGGCAAAGACCCCAGGAAAATGTGCTTTAACCAAATCAGAAGAGACCCCTCATCGTGGTGGGGAGAAAGGGGTTAAAAAGAAGTTCAGGAAAAAAAATAAAAAAAAAAAAAGAAAACAAATAAAGAAAAAAATATAAAAAGAATAATAAATTTTTATATATATATATATATATATATATATATTAGACTGGTAACTAGAACAGGTTCACCCAGTTAATTTTGGGAGTATTTTGGTCTCTTAGAAGAAACTACCTCCCAAAATTTTAAAGAATGAAAAACACATATAAGGGTAAACACAGTGAAGGGATGGAATATGCCTATAAAGATGAAACATGATTTTTTTTTTTAATTTCTAAAAAAGGAGTTGATAAAGTAAGTTGGTTGGGGGAATAAAGAAAAGGAAAGTGGAGAGAATTTGCTTGGGCTGGAGACTAGAACAAGCCCAGAGCTAGATTTAGGGTATATTTTGATCTATTAGACGAAGTTGTACCACGATTTTCTTAGAAGAAAACACCCTATGTGTATACAACAAATAAAGTTAAATACAATGAAGGATAAAATATGACTATAATAATGTAGGTTCAAAAAAGATTATTATTATTATTTTTTATGAAAGGTATTGTTAAAATAAGCTAGTTAAAAAACATTAAAAAAGTATAGGGTAAAAGTTAAAAAAAATTAGCAGAAGAACAATAAAATTAAAAAAAATTAAATTAACTGCAAGACTAAAGAATCATGGGGAGAAAGCCATGAGTCCCATGCTTTGCTTTCCCTCCTCTGGAATTCCGCTATTCTCCTTGGTAAGTGAACTTGGTCGTGGCTGCATTTCTTGTTGATCTTCTGGGGGAGGGGCCTGTTGTAGTGATTGTCAAGTGTCTTTGCCTGAGGTGGAATTGCACTGCCATTACCAGGGGCCGGGCTACATAATCCACTTGGGTTAGCTTTTGGGAGCTTTTTTCCTTGAACGCTTTCCATAGAGTTCCGGAGGATGGGAATGAAAATGGCGACCTCCCAATCTCCCGCCCAGAAGAGCTGAGAGCTCGGGTATCCACTCCTCAGTGTGCCCTCAGAGAAAAGCGCTCAATCAGTCCCGTCTCCCTAGTCTCTGGCCACGCTCCAGGCTCACCCAGCCTGTGACCGGTTCATGGTAACCCCGAGCTGAGAGCTCACTCCTCAGATCTGTCTCTGTAGCCGGCTTCCCTGCTCTAATACCTGCGAGCTCTGTGACACTCAGACAGCCCCGATCCTTCTGTGACCCTGTGGGACTTGGGGCCACGCTGGCCCCCCATGGGCTTCACCCCAATTTAGCCTCTGGAGTGATGACCCTCAGTGGATCAGACTTTTTAAAGTACTGATTTAGTGCTCCGTTGCTCCACCACTGGCCAGGAGCCAGCCCCTCCCACCGCGGTCTATCTTCCTGTCGCTTTGGATTCACTTCTGTGCCGGTCCTACCTTTCAGAAAGTGGTCAATTTTCTGTTTCTACAATTGCTGTTCTTCTTCTCTTCGAACTTCAGTTTGATTTGTAAGTGTTTGCAATGGTTAGATAAGCTATCTAGCTGATCTCCTGCTATGTAGTCTCAGCCTGCTACTTCTCCACCATCTTGACTCCTTCCCCTCACATCAT
The DNA here is from genome assembly GCF_010015895.1 of Lontra canadensis. NCBI lineage: Eukaryota > Metazoa > Chordata > Mammalia > Carnivora > Mustelidae > Lontra > Lontra canadensis. The sequence goes on from NW_022633449.1 coordinate 5,622, forward strand.
TAGTTTTTTTTTTTTTTTTTTTTTTTTATAAATATGTATTTTTTCCCCAGGGGTAAGGGTCTGTGAATCGCCAGGTTTACACACTTCACAGCACTCACGATAGCACATACCCTCCCCAATGTCCATAACCCCAACCCCCCTCTCCCAACCCCCCTCCCCCCAGCAACCCTCAGTTGGTTTTGTGAGATTAAGAGTCACTTATGGTTTATCTCCCTCCCAATCCCATCTTGCTTCATTTACTCTTCTCCTACCCCCTTAATCCCCCATGTTGCATCTCCTCTCCCTCATATCAGGGAGATCATATGATAGTTGTCTTTCTCCGATTGACTTATTTC
>NW_022633450.1:0-5956 GCF_010015895.1 Lontra canadensis
GTCGAAGAGGTTGCTGCCTGTGTTCTCCTCAAGGATTTTGATGGATTCCTTTCTCACATTGAGGTCCTTCATCCATTTTGAGTCTATTTCCGTGTGTGGTGTAAGGAAATGGTCCAATTTCATTTTTCTGCATGTGGCTGTCCAATTTTCCCAACACCATTTACTGAAGAGGCTGTCTTTTTTCCACTGGGCCTTGTTTCCTGCTTTGTCAAAGATTAGTTGACCATAGAGTTGAGGGTCTGTTTCTGGGCTCTCTATTCTGTTCCATGGATCTATATGTCTGTTTTTGTGCCAGTACCATGCTGTCTTGATGATGACAGCTTTGTAATAGAGCTTGAAGTCTGGAATTGTGATACTACCAACTTTGGCTTTCTTTTTCAATATTCCTTTGGCTATTTGAGGTCTTTTCTGATTCCATGTAAATTTTAGGATTATTTGTTCCATTTCTGTGAAAAAATGGGTGGGATTTTGATAGGGATTGCAGTAAATGTGTAGATTGTTGCATAGACATTTTCACAATATTTGTTCTTCCTATCCAGGAGCATGGAACATTTTTCCATTTCTTTGTGTCTTCCTCAATTTCTTTCATGTGTACTTTATAGTTATCTAAGTATAGATTCTTAGCCTCTTCGGTTAGGTTTATTCCTAGGTACCTTGTGGTTTTGGGTGCAATTGTAAATGGGATTGACTCCTTAATTTCTCTTTCTTCTGTCTTGTTGTTGGTGTAGAGAAATGCGACTGATTTCTGTGCATTGATTTTATATCCTGACACTTTACTGAATTCCTGTACAAGTTCTAGCAGTTTTGGAGTGGAGTCTTTGGGTTTTCCACATATAGTATCATATCAACTGTGAAGAGTGATAGTTTGATTTCTTCTTTGCTGATTTGGATGCCTTTAATTTCTTTTTGTTGTCTGATTGCTGAGGCTAGGACTTCTAGTACTATGTTGAATAGCAGTGGTGATAAGGGACATCCCTACCATGTTCCTGACCTTTAGCGGAAAAGCTTTCAGTTTTTCTCCATTGAGAATGATATTTGTAGTGGGTTTTTCATAGATGGCTTTGATAATATTGAGGTATGTGCCGTCTATCCCTGCACTTTGAAGAGTTTTGATCAGGAAGGGATGCTGTACTTTGTCAAATGCTTTTTCAGCATCTATGGAGAGTATCATATGGTTCTTGTTCTTTCTTTTATTAATGTGTTGTATCACATTGATTGATTTGCGGATGTTGAACCAACCTTGCAGCTCTGGAATAAATCCCACTTGATCGTGGTGAATAATCCTTTTAATGTACTGTTCAATCCTATTGGCTAGTATTTTTGTGAGAATTTTCACATCTGTGTTCATCAAGGATATTGGTCTGTAATTCTCTCTTTTGATGGGATCCTTGTCTGGTTTTGGCATCAAGGTGATGCTGGCCTCATAAAATGAGTTTGAAGTTTTCCTTCCATTTCTATTTTCTGGAACAGCTTCAGGAGAACAGGAATTAGTTCTTCTTTAAATGTTTGGTAGAATTGCCCTGGGAAGTCGTCTGGCCCTGGGCTTTTGTTTGTTTGGAGATTTTTGATGACTGTTACAATCTCCTTACTGGTTATGTGTCTCTTCAGGTTTTCTATTTCTTCCTGGTCTAGTTGTGGTAGTTTATATGTCTCTAGGAATGCATCCATTTCTTCCAGATTGTCAAGTTTGTTTGTTCATAGTATGTTCTTATAATTGTCTGTATTTCTTTGGTGTTAGTTGTGATCTCTCCTCTTTCTTTCATGATTTTATTTATTTGGGTCCTTTCTCTTTTCTTTTTGATAAGTCTGCCCAGGGGTTTATCAAACTTATTAATTCTTTCAAACAACCAGCTCCTAGCTTCATTGATTTGTTCTATAGTTTTTTTTTTCTTTCTATTTCATTCATTTCTGCTCTGATATTTATGATTTATCTTCTCCTGTTGGGTTTAGGGTTTCTTTTTGTTCTTTCTCCAGCTGCTTTAGGTGTAGAGTTAGGTTGTGTATTTGAGACCTTTCTTGTTTCTTGAGACAGGCTTGTATCACTATATATTTTCTTCTCAGGACTGTCTTTGCTGTGTCCCACAGATTTTGAACCATTGTGTTTTTTCATTATCATTTGTTTCCGTATTTTTTTTTTCAATTCTTCTTTAATTTCCTTCTTGACCCATTTGTTCTTTAGAAAGATGTTTTTCAGTCTCCATGTATTTGGACTTTTGCAAATTTCCTCTTGTGATTGAGTTTTAGCTTCAGAGCATTGTGGTCTGAAAATATGCATCGAATGATTCCAATCTTTTGATACTGATTGAGACCTGATTTAGGACCCAGGTTGTGATCTATTCTGGAGAATGTTCCATGTGCACTAGAGAAGAATGTGTATTCTGTTGCTTTGAGATGGAATGTTCTGAATATATCTGTGATGTCCATCTGGTTCAGTGTGTCATTTAAGGCCTTTATTTCCTTGTTAATCTTTTGCTTGGATGATCTGTCCATTTCAGTGAGGGGATTGTTAAAGTCCCCTACTATTATTTTATTATTCTTGATGTGTTTCTTTGATTTTGTTATTAATTGGTTTATATAGTTGGCTGCTCCCACGTTACGGGCATAGATATTTAAAACTGTTAGATCTTCTTGTTGGACAGACCCTTTGAGTATGATATAGTGTCCTTCCTCATCTCTTATTATAGCCTTTGGCTTAAAATCTAATTGATCTGATATAAGGATTGCCACACCAGCTTTCTTCTGATGTCCATTAGCATGGTAAATTGTTTTCCACCTCCTCACTTTAAATCTGGAGGTGTCTTCAGATCTAAAATGAGTTTCTTGTAGGCAACATGTTGAACAGTTTTTTGTTTTTTTTTTTTAATCCATTCTGATACTCTGTGTCTTTTGATTGGGGCATTTAGCCCATTAACATTCATGGTAACTATTGAGAGATATGAATTTATTGCCATTGTATCACCTGTAAGTTGACTGTTACTGTATATTGTCTCTGTTCCTTTCTGGTCTACTACTTTTAGGCTCTCTCTTTGCTTAGAGGACCCCTTTCAATATTTCCTTTAGAGCTGGTTTGGTGTTTGCAAATTCTTTCAGTTTTTGTTTGTCCTGGAAGCTTTTTACCTCTCCTTCTATTTTCAATGATAGCCTCGCTGGATATAGTATTCTTGGCTGCATGTTTTTCTCATTTAGTGTTCTGAATATATCATGCTAGTTCCTTCTGGCCTGTCAGGTCTCTGTGGGTAAGTCTGCTGCCAGTCTAATAGTTTTAACCTTGTATGTTACAGACTTCTTTTCCCAGACTGCTTTCAGGATTTTCTCTTTGTCGCTAAGACTTGTATATTTTACTCTCAGGTGATGATGTGTGGACCTATTTTCTTTGATTTTGAGGGGGGTTCTTAGCATCTCTTGGATTTTGATGCTTGTTCCTTTGCCATATTAGGGAAATTCTCTACAACAATTCTCTCCAACATACCTTCTGCTCCCCTCTCTCTTTCTTCTTCTTCTGGAATCTCAATTATTCGAATGTTGTTTTGCCTTATGGTGTCACTTATCTCTCGAATTCTCCCCTCATGGTCCAGTATTTGTTTGTCTCTGTTTTGCTCAGCTTTTTTATTCTCTTTCATTTGGTCTTCTGTATCACTAATTCTTTCTTCTGCATCATTTATCCTAGCAGTAAGAGCCTCCATTTTTTATTGTACCTCATTAATAGCTTTTTTTATTTCAACTTGGTTGGATTTTTGTTCTTTTATTTCTACAGAAAGGGATTTTATTTCTCTAGACAGGGTTTCTCTAATATTTTCCATGCCTTTTTTGAGCCCGGCTAGCACCTTGTGAATCATCATTCTGAACTCTAGATCTGACATATTACCAATGTCTGTATTGATTAGGTCCCTATCCTTTGGTACTGCCTCTTCTTCTTTTATTTTGTGGTAAGTTTTTCCTCCTTGTCATTTTGTCCAGATAAGAGTATATGAAGGAGCCAATAAAATACTAAAAGTGTGGCAAAGACCCCAGGAAAATGTGCTTTAACCAAATCAGAAGAGACCCCTCATCGTGGTGGGGAGAAAGGGGTTAAAAAGAAGTTCAGGAAAAAAAATAAAAAAAAAAAAAGAAAACAAATAAAGAAAAAAATATAAAAAGAATAATAAATTTTTATATATATATATATATATATATATATATTAGACTGGTAACTAGAACAGGTTCACCCAGTTAATTTTGGGAGTATTTTGGTCTCTTAGAAGAAACTACCTCCCAAAATTTTAAAGAATGAAAAACACATATAAGGGTAAACACAGTGAAGGGATGGAATATGCCTATAAAGATGAAACATGATTTTTTTTTTTAATTTCTAAAAAAGGAGTTGATAAAGTAAGTTGGTTGGGGGAATAAAGAAAAGGAAAGTGGAGAGAATTTGCTTGGGCTGGAGACTAGAACAAGCCCAGAGCTAGATTTAGGGTATATTTTGATCTATTAGACGAAGTTGTACCACGATTTTCTTAGAAGAAAACACCCTATGTGTATACAACAAATAAAGTTAAATACAATGAAGGATAAAATATGACTATAATAATGTAGGTTCAAAAAAGATTATTATTATTATTTTTTATGAAAGGTATTGTTAAAATAAGCTAGTTAAAAAACATTAAAAAAGTATAGGGTAAAAGTTAAAAAAAATTAGCAGAAGAACAATAAAATTAAAAAAAATTAAATTAACTGCAAGACTAAAGAATCATGGGGAGAAAGCCATGAGTCCCATGCTTTGCTTTCCCTCCTCTGGAATTCCGCTATTCTCCTTGGTAAGTGAACTTGGTCGTGGCTGCATTTCTTGTTGATCTTCTGGGGGAGGGGCCTGTTGTAGTGATTGTCAAGTGTCTTTGCCTGAGGTGGAATTGCACTGCCATTACCAGGGGCCGGGCTACATAATCCACTTGGGTTAGCTTTTGGGAGCTTTTTTCCTTGAACGCTTTCCATAGAGTTCCGGAGGATGGGAATGAAAATGGCGACCTCCCAATCTCCCGCCCAGAAGAGCTGAGAGCTCGGGTATCCACTCCTCAGTGTGCCCTCAGAGAAAAGCGCTCAATCAGTCCCGTCTCCCTAGTCTCTGGCCACGCTCCAGGCTCACCCAGCCTGTGACCGGTTCATGGTAACCCCGAGCTGAGAGCTCACTCCTCAGATCTGTCTCTGTAGCCGGCTTCCCTGCTCTAATACCTGCGAGCTCTGTGACACTCAGACAGCCCCGATCCTTCTGTGACCCTGTGGGACTTGGGGCCACGCTGGCCCCCCATGGGCTTCACCCCAATTTAGCCTCTGGAGTGATGACCCTCAGTGGATCAGACTTTTTAAAGTACTGATTTAGTGCTCCGTTGCTCCACCACTGGCCAGGAGCCAGCCCCTCCCACCGCGGTCTATCTTCCTGTCGCTTTGGATTCACTTCTGTGCCGGTCCTACCTTTCAGAAAGTGGTCAATTTTCTGTTTCTACAATTGCTGTTCTTCTTCTCTTCGAACTTCAGTTTGATTTGTAAGTGTTTGCAATGGTTAGATAAGCTATCTAGCTGATCTCCTGCTATGTAGTCTCAGCCTGCTACTTCTCCACCATCTTGACTCCTTCCCCTCACATCATTAGTTTTTTTTTTTTTTTTTTTTTTTTATAAATATGTATTTTTTCCCCAGGGGTAAGGGTCTGTGAATCGCCAGGTTTACACACTTCACAGCACTCACGATAGCACATACCCTCCCCAATGTCCATAACCCCAACCCCCCTCTCCCAACCCCCCTCCCCCCAGCAACCCTCAGTTGGTTTTGTGAGATTAAGAGTCACTTATGGTTTATCTCCCTCCCAATCCCATCTTGCTTCATTTACTCTTCTCCTACCCCCTTAATCCCCCATGTTGCATCTCCTCTCCCTCATATCAGGGAGATCATATGATAGTTGTCTTTCTCCGATTGACTTATTTC
>NW_022633451.1:0-5954 GCF_010015895.1 Lontra canadensis
TCTGCCCATTTCTTGATTGGATTATTTGTTCTTTGGGTGTTGAGTTTGCTAAGTTCTTTATAGATTCTGGACACTAGCCCTTTATCTGATATGTCGTTTGCAAATATCTTCTCCCATTCTGTCAGTTGTCTTTTGGTTTTGTTAACTGTTTCCTTTGCTGTGCAAAAGCTTTTGATCTTGATAAAATCCCAATAGTTCATTTTTGCCCTTGCTTCCCTTGCCTTTGGCGATGTTCCTAGGAAGATGTTGCTGCGGCTGAGGTCGAAGAGGTTGCTGCCTGTGTTCTCCTCAAGGATGTTGATGGATTCCTTTCTCACATTGAGGTCCTTCATCCATTTTGAGTCTATTTTCGTGTGTGGTGTAAGGAAATGATCCAATTTCATTTTTCTGCATGTGGCTGTCCAATTTTCCCAACACCATTTATTGAAGAGGCTGTCTTTTTTCCATTGGACATCCTTTCCTGCTTTGTCGAAGATTGGTTGACCATAGAGTTGAGGGTCTATTTCTGGGCTCTCTATTCTGTTCCATTGATCTATGTGTCTGTTTTTGTGCCAGTACCATGCTGTCTTGATGATGACAGCTTTGTAATCGAGCTTGAAGTCCGGAATTGTGATGCCACCAACTTTGGCTTTCTTTTTCAATATTCCTTTGGCTATTCACGGTCTTTTCTGGTTCCATATAAGTTTTAGGATTATTTGTTCCATTTCTTTGAAAAAAATGGATGGTACTTTGATAGGAATTGCATTAAATGTGTAGATTGCTTTAGGTAGCATAGACATTTTCACAATATTTATTCTTCCAATCCAGGAACATGGAACATTTTTCCATTTCTTTGTGTCTTCCTCAATTTCTTTCATGAGTACTTTATAGTTTTCTGAGTATAGATTCTTAGTCTCTTTGGTTAGGTTTATTCCTAGGTATCTTATAGTTTTGGGTGCAATTGTAAATGGGATGGACTCCTTAATTTCTCTTTCTTCTGTCTTGTTGTTGGTGTAGAGAAATGCGACTGATTTCTGTGCATTGATTTTATATCCTGACACTTTACTGAATTCCTCTACAAGTTCTAGCAGTTTTGGAGTGGAGTCTCTTGGGTTTTCTACATATAGTATCATATCATCTGGGAAGAGTGATAGTTTGACTTCTTCTTTGCCGATTTGGATGCCTTTAATTTCTTTTTGTTGTCTGATTGCTGAGGCTAGGACTTCTAGTACTATGTTGAATAGCAGTGGTGATAACGGACATCCCTGCCGTGTTCCTGACCTTAGCGGAAAAGCTTTCAGTTTTTCTCCATTGAGAATGATATTTGCGATGGGTTTTTCATAGATGGCTTTGATAATATTGAGGTAAGTGCCCTCTCTCCCTACACTTTGAAGAGTTTTGATCAGGAAGGGATACTGTACTTTGTCAAATGCTTTTTCAGCATCTATTGAGAGTATCATATGGTTCCTGTTCTTTCTTTTATTAATGTGTTGTATCACATTGATTGATTTGTGGATGTTGAACCAATCTTGCAGCCCTGGAATAAATCCGACTTGGTCGTGGTGAATAATCCTTTTAATGTACTGTTGAATCCTATTGGCTAGTATTTTGGTGAGAATTTTTGCATCTGTGTTCATCAAGGATATTGGTCTGTAGTTCTCTTTTTGGATGGGATCCTTGTCTGGTTTTGGGATCAAGGTGATGCTGGCCTCATAAAATGAGTTTGGAAGTTTTCCTTCCATTTCTATTTTTTGGAACAGTTTCAGGAGAATAGGAATTAGTTCTTCTTTAAATGTTTGGTAGAATTCCTCCAGGAAGCCATCTGGCCCTGGGCTTTTGTTTGTTTGGAGATTTTTGATGACTGTTTCAATCTCCTTACTGGTTATGGGTCTGTTCAGGCTTTCTATTTCTTCCTGGTTCAGTTGTGGTAGTTTATATGTCTCTAGGAATGCATCCATTTCTTCCAGATTGTCAAATTTGTTGGCGTAGAGTTGCTCATACTATGTTCTTATAATTGTCTGTATTTCTTTGGTGTTCGTTGTGATCTCTCCTCTTTCATTCATGATTTTATTTATTTGGGTCCTTTCTCTTTTCTTTTTGATAAGTCTGGCCAGGGGTTTATCAATCTTATTAATTCTTTCAAAGAACCAGCTCCTAGTTTCATTGATTTGTTCTATTGGTTTTTTTTGGTTTCTATTTCATTGATTTCTGCTCTGATCTTTATGATTTCTCTTCTCCTGCTGGGTTTAGGGTTTCTTTCTTGTTCTTTCTCCAGCTCCTTTAGGTGTAGGGTTAGGTTGTGTACCTGAGACCTTTCTTGTTTCTTCAGAAAGGCTTGTACCGCTATATATTTTCCTCTCAGGACTGCCTTTGTTGTGTCCCACAGATTTTGAACCGTTGTGTTTTCATTATCATTTGTTTCCATGATTTTTTTCAATTCTTCTTTAATTTCCTGGTTGACCCATTCATTCTTTAGAAGGATGCTGTTTAGTCTCCATGTATTTGGGTTCTTTCCAAATTTCCTCTTGTGATTGAGTTCTAGCTTCAGAGCATTGTGGTCTGAAAATATGCAGGGAATGATCCCAATCTTTTGATACCGGTTGAGACCTGATTTAGGACCGAGGATGTGATCTATTCTGGAGAATGTTCCATGTGCACTAGAGAAGAATGTGTATTCTGTTGCTTTGGGATGGAATGTTCTGAATAGATCTGTGATGTCCATCTGGTCCAGTGTGTCATTTAAGGCCTTGATTTCCTTGTTGATCTTTTGCTTGGATGAGCTGTCCATTTCAGTGAGGGGAGTGTTAAAGTCCCCTACTATTATTGTATTATTGTCGATGTGTTTCTTTGATTTTGTTATTAATTGGTTTATATCGTTGGCTGCTCCCACGTTAGGGGCATAGATATTTACAGTTGTTAGATCTTCTTGTTGGACAGACCCTTTGAGGATGATATAGTGTCCTTCCTCATCTCTTATTATAGTCTTTGGCTTAAAATCTAATTGATCTGAAATAAAGATTGCCAGTCCTGCTTTCTTCTGATGTCCATTAGCATGGTAAATTCTTTTCCACCCCCTCACTTTAAATCTGAAGGTGTCTTTGGGTTTAAAATGAGTTTCTTGTAGGCAACATATAGATGGGTTTTGTTTTTTTATCCATTCTGATACCCTGTGTCTTTTGATTGGGGCATTTAGCCCGTTAACATTCAGGGTAACTATTGAGAGATACGAATTTAGTGCCATTGTATTGCCTGTAAGGTGACTGTTACTGTATATTGTCTCTGTTCCTTTCTGATCTACAACTTTTAGGGTCTCTCTTTGCTTAGAGGACCCCTTTCAATATTTCCTGTAGAGCTGGTTTGGTGTTTGCAAATTCTTTCAGTTTTTGTTTGTCCTGGAAGCTTTTTATCTCTCCTTCTATTTTCAATGATAGCCTAGCTGGATACAGTATTCTTGGCTGCATGTTTTTCTCGTTTAGTACTCTGAATATATCATGCCAGCTGTTTCTGGCCTGCCAGGTCTCTGTGGATAAGTCTGCTGCCAATCTAATATTTTTACCATTGTATGTTACAGACTTTTTTCCCCGGGCTGCTTTCAGGATTTTCTCTTTGTCACTAAGACTTGTAAATTTTACTATTAGGTGATGGGGTGTGGACCTATTCTTATTGATTTTGAGGGGGGTTCTCTGAACCTCCTGGATTTTGATGCTTGTTCCCTTTGCCATATTGGGGAAATTCTCTCCAGTAATTCTCTCCAATATACCTTCTGCTCCCCTCTCTCTTTCTTCTTCTTCTGGTATCCCAATTATTCTAATGTTGTTTCGTCTTATGGTGTCACTTATCTCTCGAATTCTGCCCTCGTGGTCCAGTAGCTGTTTGTCCCTCTTTTGCTCAGCTTCTTTATTCTCTGTCATTTGGTCTTCTATATCGCTAATTCTTTCTTCTGCTTCATTTATCCTAGCAGTGAGAGCCTCCATTTTTGATTGCACCTCATTAATAGCTTTTTTGGTTTCAACTTGATTAGATTTTAGTTCTTTTATTTCTCCAGAAAGGGGTTTTATATCTCCCATGAGTGTTTCTCTAATATCTTCCATGCCTTTTTCGAGCCCAGCTAGAACCTTGAGAATCGTCATTCTGAACTCTAGATCTGACATATTACCAATGTTTGATTGATTAGGTCCCTAGCCTTTGGTACTGCCTCTTGTTCTTTTTTTTTGTGGTGAATTTTTCTGCCTGTCATTTTGTCCAGATAAGAGTATATGGAGGAACAAGTAAAATACTAAAAGGGTGGCAACAACCCCAGGAAAATATGCTTTAGCCAAATCAAAAGAGATCCCAAATCGTGAGGGGCAGGGGGAAGGGGATAAAAAGAGGTTCAGAAAGAAAAAAAAGAAAAAAGAAAAAAGAAAAAAGAAACAAATAAAAAAAGAAAACCAATAATGAAAAAATATAAAAAGGAAAAAAAATATATATACTAGATAAACTAGTTAAAAAACGTTAAAAAAGAAAAGGGTAAAAGTTAAAAAAATTTAGCAGAAGAAGAGAAAAAAAACTGGAAAAGAAAAAAAAATTAAATTAACTGCAAGGCTAAAGAATCATGGGGAGAAAGGCATGAGTTCCGTGCTTTGCTTTCTCTTCCTCTGGAATTCCGCGGCTCTCCTTGGTACTGAACCTGCACTCCTTGGTAGGTGAACTTGGTCCTGGCTGGGTTTCTTGTTGATCTTCTGGGGGAGGGGCCTGTTGTAGTGATTCTCAAGTGTCTTTGCCCCAGGCGGAGTCGCACCGCCCTTACCCGGGGCCGGGCTGAGTAATCTGCTCGGGTTCACTTTCGGGAGCTTTTGTTCCCTGAGCGCTTTCCGTAGCGTCCGGAGGGCGGGAATGAAGATGGCGGCCGCCCAGTCTCGGGCCCGGAGGAGCCGAGAGCTCGGGGCCCCACTCCTCAGTGCGCCCTCAGAGAACAGCGCCCAATTGCTCCCGTCACCCTGGCCTCCGGCCGCTCCGAGCTCACCGAGCCTGCGAGCGGTTCAAGGTAAGCCCGAGCTGAGAGTCACTCCTCGGCTCCGTCTCTGTAGCCGGCTTCCCCGTTCTAATACCTGCAAGCTCTGCGACACTCAGACACCCCCGATCCTTCTGTGACCCTGCGGGACCCGAGGCCACGCTGACCCCGCGTGGGCTTCACCCCAGTTAAGCCTCTGGAGCGATGTCCCTCAGCGGAACAGACTTTTAAAAGTCCCGATTTTGTGCTCCGTTGCTCCGCCGCTTGCCGGGAGCCGGCCCCTCCCCCCGCGGTCTATCTTCCCGTCGCTTTGGATTCACTTCTCCGCCAGTCCTACCTTTCAGAAAGTGGCTGATTTTCTCTTTCTAGAATTGCTGTTCTTCTCTTCGATCTCCCATTGGATTTGTAGGTGTTTGCAGTCTTTAGATAAGCTATCTAGCTGATCTCCAGCTGCCTGAAGTAGTCTCAGCTGCACTTCTCCGCCATCTTGACTCCTCCCCCTCCGATATATTTATTTTTAAATCATATCTCCTTTTTAAAAAATATTTATTTGAGAGAGAGAGCATGAGAGAGAGAGAGACATGAGCAGGCAGGAGGGGTAGAGGGAGAAGCAGGCTCCCCACTGAGCCAGGAACCCAATGTGGGGCTTGATCCCAGGACCCTGGGATCATGATCTGAGCTAAAGCAGACACTTAACTGCCTGAGCCACCCAGGTGCCCCTGTTATCTCTATTTTAATTAATTTTTTAGTGGTTCCTGTAAGGATTGCATTATGTGTCTTTAACTTATCAAATTAGGCTTAATATTTTACTGCTTTCTGTATAATATAGGAACATTACAACAGTATCTTAGTGGCATGAATCTACTCTTTATTGCTGGAAGCTGTAACTTACCTTTCCCTTTAAAAAGTCACGCAGTAAGGTATGTTATTTTTCTTTGGTATAGTTTTATGAATTTTGACCCATGTGTGTCTTTCTGTTATC
>NW_022633452.1:0-5953 GCF_010015895.1 Lontra canadensis
TCTGCCCATTTCTTGATTGGATTATTTGTTCTTTGGGTGTTGAGTTTGCTAAGTTCTTTATAGATTCTGGACACTAGCCCTTTATCTGATATGTCGTTTGCAAATATCTTCTCCCATTCTGTCAGTTGTCTTTTGGTTTTGTTAACTGTTTCCTTTGCTGTGCAAAAGCTTTTGATCTTGATAAAATCCCAATAGTTCATTTTTGCCCTTGCTTCCCTTGCCTTTGGCGATGTTCCTAGGAAGATGTTGCTGCGGCTGAGGTCGAAGAGGTTGCTGCCTGTGTTCTCCTCAAGGATGTTGATGGATTCCTTTCTCACATTGAGGTCCTTCATCCATTTTGAGTCTATTTTCGTGTGTGGTGTAAGGAAATGATCCAATTTCATTTTTCTGCATGTGGCTGTCCAATTTTCCCAACACCATTTATTGAAGAGGCTGTCTTTTTTCCATTGGACATCCTTTCCTGCTTTGTCGAAGATTGGTTGACCATAGAGTTGAGGGTCTATTTCTGGGCTCTCTATTCTGTTCCATTGATCTATGTGTCTGTTTTTGTGCCAGTACCATGCTGTCTTGATGATGACAGCTTTGTAATCGAGCTTGAAGTCCGGAATTGTGATGCCACCAACTTTGGCTTTCTTTTTCAATATTCCTTTGGCTATTCACGGTCTTTTCTGGTTCCATATAAGTTTTAGGATTATTTGTTCCATTTCTTTGAAAAAAATGGATGGTACTTTGATAGGAATTGCATTAAATGTGTAGATTGCTTTAGGTAGCATAGACATTTTCACAATATTTATTCTTCCAATCCAGGAACATGGAACATTTTTCCATTTCTTTGTGTCTTCCTCAATTTCTTTCATGAGTACTTTATAGTTTTCTGAGTATAGATTCTTAGTCTCTTTGGTTAGGTTTATTCCTAGGTATCTTATAGTTTTGGGTGCAATTGTAAATGGGATGGACTCCTTAATTTCTCTTTCTTCTGTCTTGTTGTTGGTGTAGAGAAATGCGACTGATTTCTGTGCATTGATTTTATATCCTGACACTTTACTGAATTCCTCTACAAGTTCTAGCAGTTTTGGAGTGGAGTCTCTTGGGTTTTCTACATATAGTATCATATCATCTGGGAAGAGTGATAGTTTGACTTCTTCTTTGCCGATTTGGATGCCTTTAATTTCTTTTTGTTGTCTGATTGCTGAGGCTAGGACTTCTAGTACTATGTTGAATAGCAGTGGTGATAACGGACATCCCTGCCGTGTTCCTGACCTTAGCGGAAAAGCTTTCAGTTTTTCTCCATTGAGAATGATATTTGCGATGGGTTTTTCATAGATGGCTTTGATAATATTGAGGTAAGTGCCCTCTCTCCCTACACTTTGAAGAGTTTTGATCAGGAAGGGATACTGTACTTTGTCAAATGCTTTTTCAGCATCTATTGAGAGTATCATATGGTTCCTGTTCTTTCTTTTATTAATGTGTTGTATCACATTGATTGATTTGTGGATGTTGAACCAATCTTGCAGCCCTGGAATAAATCCGACTTGGTCGTGGTGAATAATCCTTTTAATGTACTGTTGAATCCTATTGGCTAGTATTTTGGTGAGAATTTTTGCATCTGTGTTCATCAAGGATATTGGTCTGTAGTTCTCTTTTTGGATGGGATCCTTGTCTGGTTTTGGGATCAAGGTGATGCTGGCCTCATAAAATGAGTTTGGAAGTTTTCCTTCCATTTCTATTTTTTGGAACAGTTTCAGGAGAATAGGAATTAGTTCTTCTTTAAATGTTTGGTAGAATTCCTCCAGGAAGCCATCTGGCCCTGGGCTTTTGTTTGTTTGGAGATTTTTGATGACTGTTTCAATCTCCTTACTGGTTATGGGTCTGTTCAGGCTTTCTATTTCTTCCTGGTTCAGTTGTGGTAGTTTATATGTCTCTAGGAATGCATCCATTTCTTCCAGATTGTCAAATTTGTTGGCGTAGAGTTGCTCATACTATGTTCTTATAATTGTCTGTATTTCTTTGGTGTTCGTTGTGATCTCTCCTCTTTCATTCATGATTTTATTTATTTGGGTCCTTTCTCTTTTCTTTTTGATAAGTCTGGCCAGGGGTTTATCAATCTTATTAATTCTTTCAAAGAACCAGCTCCTAGTTTCATTGATTTGTTCTATTGGTTTTTTTTGGTTTCTATTTCATTGATTTCTGCTCTGATCTTTATGATTTCTCTTCTCCTGCTGGGTTTAGGGTTTCTTTCTTGTTCTTTCTCCAGCTCCTTTAGGTGTAGGGTTAGGTTGTGTACCTGAGACCTTTCTTGTTTCTTCAGAAAGGCTTGTACCGCTATATATTTTCCTCTCAGGACTGCCTTTGTTGTGTCCCACAGATTTTGAACCGTTGTGTTTTCATTATCATTTGTTTCCATGATTTTTTTCAATTCTTCTTTAATTTCCTGGTTGACCCATTCATTCTTTAGAAGGATGCTGTTTAGTCTCCATGTATTTGGGTTCTTTCCAAATTTCCTCTTGTGATTGAGTTCTAGCTTCAGAGCATTGTGGTCTGAAAATATGCAGGGAATGATCCCAATCTTTTGATACCGGTTGAGACCTGATTTAGGACCGAGGATGTGATCTATTCTGGAGAATGTTCCATGTGCACTAGAGAAGAATGTGTATTCTGTTGCTTTGGGATGGAATGTTCTGAATAGATCTGTGATGTCCATCTGGTCCAGTGTGTCATTTAAGGCCTTGATTTCCTTGTTGATCTTTTGCTTGGATGAGCTGTCCATTTCAGTGAGGGGAGTGTTAAAGTCCCCTACTATTATTGTATTATTGTCGATGTGTTTCTTTGATTTTGTTATTAATTGGTTTATATCGTTGGCTGCTCCCACGTTAGGGGCATAGATATTTACAGTTGTTAGATCTTCTTGTTGGACAGACCCTTTGAGGATGATATAGTGTCCTTCCTCATCTCTTATTATAGTCTTTGGCTTAAAATCTAATTGATCTGAAATAAAGATTGCCAGTCCTGCTTTCTTCTGATGTCCATTAGCATGGTAAATTCTTTTCCACCCCCTCACTTTAAATCTGAAGGTGTCTTTGGGTTTAAAATGAGTTTCTTGTAGGCAACATATAGATGGGTTTTGTTTTTTTATCCATTCTGATACCCTGTGTCTTTTGATTGGGGCATTTAGCCCGTTAACATTCAGGGTAACTATTGAGAGATACGAATTTAGTGCCATTGTATTGCCTGTAAGGTGACTGTTACTGTATATTGTCTCTGTTCCTTTCTGATCTACAACTTTTAGGGTCTCTCTTTGCTTAGAGGACCCCTTTCAATATTTCCTGTAGAGCTGGTTTGGTGTTTGCAAATTCTTTCAGTT
Organism: Lontra canadensis; assembly: GCF_010015895.1. Classification (NCBI taxonomy): domain Eukaryota; kingdom Metazoa; phylum Chordata; class Mammalia; order Carnivora; family Mustelidae; genus Lontra; species Lontra canadensis. The sequence continues at coordinate 3,362 of NW_022633452.1, forward strand.
TTTGTTTGTCCTGGAAGCTTTTTATCTCTCCTTCTATTTTCAATGATAGCCTAGCTGGATACAGTATTCTTGGCTGCATGTTTTTCTCGTTTAGTACTCTGAATATATCATGCCAGCTGTTTCTGGCCTGCCAGGTCTCTGTGGATAAGTCTGCTGCCAATCTAATATTTTTACCATTGTATGTTACAGACTTTTTTCCCCGGGCTGCTTTCAGGATTTTCTCTTTGTCACTAAGACTTGTAAATTTTACTATTAGGTGATGGGGTGTGGACCTATTCTTATTGATTTTGAGGGGGGTTCTCTGAACCTCCTGGATTTTGATGCTTGTTCCCTTTGCCATATTGGGGAAATTCTCTCCAGTAATTCTCTCCAATATACCTTCTGCTCCCCTCTCTCTTTCTTCTTCTTCTGGTATCCCAATTATTCTAATGTTGTTTCGTCTTATGGTGTCACTTATCTCTCGAATTCTGCCCTCGTGGTCCAGTAGCTGTTTGTCCCTCTTTTGCTCAGCTTCTTTATTCTCTGTCATTTGGTCTTCTATATCGCTAATTCTTTCTTCTGCTTCATTTATCCTAGCAGTGAGAGCCTCCATTTTTGATTGCACCTCATTAATAGCTTTTTTGGTTTCAACTTGATTAGATTTTAGTTCTTTTATTTCTCCAGAAAGGGGTTTTATATCTCCCATGAGTGTTTCTCTAATATCTTCCATGCCTTTTTCGAGCCCAGCTAGAACCTTGAGAATCGTCATTCTGAACTCTAGATCTGACATATTACCAATGTTTGATTGATTAGGTCCCTAGCCTTTGGTACTGCCTCTTGTTCTTTTTTTTTGTGGTGAATTTTTCTGCCTGTCATTTTGTCCAGATAAGAGTATATGGAGGAACAAGTAAAATACTAAAAGGGTGGCAACAACCCCAGGAAAATATGCTTTAGCCAAATCAAAAGAGATCCCAAATCGTGAGGGGCAGGGGGAAGGGGATAAAAAGAGGTTCAGAAAGAAAAAAAAGAAAAAAGAAAAAAGAAAAAAGAAACAAATAAAAAAAGAAAACCAATAATGAAAAAATATAAAAAGGAAAAAAAATATATATACTAGATAAACTAGTTAAAAAACGTTAAAAAAGAAAAGGGTAAAAGTTAAAAAAATTTAGCAGAAGAAGAGAAAAAAAACTGGAAAAGAAAAAAAAATTAAATTAACTGCAAGGCTAAAGAATCATGGGGAGAAAGGCATGAGTTCCGTGCTTTGCTTTCTCTTCCTCTGGAATTCCGCGGCTCTCCTTGGTACTGAACCTGCACTCCTTGGTAGGTGAACTTGGTCCTGGCTGGGTTTCTTGTTGATCTTCTGGGGGAGGGGCCTGTTGTAGTGATTCTCAAGTGTCTTTGCCCCAGGCGGAGTCGCACCGCCCTTACCCGGGGCCGGGCTGAGTAATCTGCTCGGGTTCACTTTCGGGAGCTTTTGTTCCCTGAGCGCTTTCCGTAGCGTCCGGAGGGCGGGAATGAAGATGGCGGCCGCCCAGTCTCGGGCCCGGAGGAGCCGAGAGCTCGGGGCCCCACTCCTCAGTGCGCCCTCAGAGAACAGCGCCCAATTGCTCCCGTCACCCTGGCCTCCGGCCGCTCCGAGCTCACCGAGCCTGCGAGCGGTTCAAGGTAACCCCGAGCTGAGAGTCACTCCTCGGCTCCGTCTCTGTAGCCGGCTTCCCCGTTCTAATACCTGCGAGCTCTGCGACACTCAGACACCCCCGGTCCTTCTGTGACCCTGCGGGACCCGAGGCCACGCTGACCCCGCGTGGGCTTCACCCCAGTTAAGCCTCTGGAGCGATGTCCCTCAGCGGAACAGACTTTTAAAAGTCCTGATTTTGTGCTCCGTTGCTCCGCCGCTTGCCGGGAGCCGGCCCCTCCTCCGCGGTCTGTCTTCCCGTCGCTTTGGATTCACTTCTCCGCCAGTCCTACCTTTCAGAAAGTGGCTGATTTTCTCTTTCTAGAATTGCTGTTCTTCTCTTCGATCTCCCATTGGATTTGTAGGTGTTTGCAGTCTTTAGATAAGCTATCTAGCTGATCTCCAGCTGCCTGAAGTAGTCTCAGCTGCACTTCTCCGCCATCTTGACTCCTCCCCCTCCGATATATTTATTTTTAAATCATATCTCCTTTTTAAAAAATATTTATTTGAGAGAGAGAGCATGAGAGAGAGAGAGACATGAGCAGGCAGGAGGGGTAGAGGGAGAAGCAGGCTCCCCACTGAGCCAGGAACCCAATGTGGGGCTTGATCCCAGGACCCTGGGATCATGATCTGAGCTAAAGCAGACACTTAACTGCCTGAGCCACCCAGGTGCCCCTGTTATCTCTATTTTAATTAATTTTTTAGTGGTTCCTGTAAGGATTGCATTATGTGTCTTTAACTTATCAAATTAGGCTTAATATTTTACTGCTTTCTGTATAATATAGGAACATTACAACAGTATCTTAGTGGCATGAATCTACTCTTTATTGCTGGAAGCTGTAACTTACCTTTCCCTTTAAAAAGTCACGCAGTAAGGTATGTTATTTTTCTTTGGTATAGTTTTATGAATTTTGACCCATGTGTGTCTTTCTGTTATC
>NW_022633453.1:0-5945 GCF_010015895.1 Lontra canadensis
GTATAAATTTAAGACTAAAGGAAGAAATCATAGGCAGAGAATATTTGGGCATAGGTCTGGACAATATATTTTTTTTCATCTGTCTCTATAGGCAAAGACATAAAAGAAGAAAACAATTAATACAATGAAAACAACCAAGTGGGAGGAGATATTTTCAAATAATATACCAAGAAGGAGTTAACATTCGAAATATAGAACATGACTGCCTGGGTGGCTCAGTCAGTTGGTCATTTGCTGTCAGCACAAGTTATGATCTGGAGTCCAAGATTCAGCCCCACATTTGGCTCCGCATTCAGCAGGGAGTGTGCTTCTTTCTCTGAACCCCTTCCTGCTCATGCAGAGTCTCTCTCTAACACCCTCTTTCTCAAATAAATAAATAAATAAATAAAATATTTTTTTAATATAGGAAGAACACCCACAATTTAATATCAAAAACAAGCCAATTCTCAGCAGCCATCAGGGTGATTCAAGTCAAAACCACATTGAGATACTACTGTACACCAGTTAAAATAGCCAAAATTAACAAGACAGTAAACAACATGTGTTGGAGAGGATGTGGGAAAAGGGTAACCCTCATACACTGTTGGTGGGAATGCAAGTTGGTGCAGCCACTTTGGAAAAGAGTGTGGAGATTCCTTAATAAGTTAAAAACAGAGCTTCCCTATGACCCTGCAATTGTACTACTGGATATTTACCCCCAAGATACAGATGTAGTGAAAAGGAAGGGCCATCTGTACCCCATTGTTCACAGCAGCAATGGCCACAGTCGCCAAACTGTGGAAAGAACCAAGATTCCCTTCAACAGACGAATGGATAAAGAAATACACTATAGAGTATTATACCTCCATCAGAAAGGATGAATAGCTAACTTTTGTATCAACATGGACAGGACTGGAAGAGATTATGCTGAGTGAAATAAGTTGAGGTGAGAGTTTCTCATATGGTTTTGCTTATTTGTGGAACATAAGAAATAACACAGAGGACATGGCTAGCTGGAGAGGAGAAGGGAGTAGGGGGAAATTGGATGGGGAGATGAACCATGAGAGACTGTGGGCTCTGAGGAACTGAGGGTTTTGGAGGGGAGGGTAGTGGGAGGTTGGGTGAGCCTGGTGGTGGGTATTGCAGAGGACATGTATTGCATGGAGCACTGGATGTGATGCATAAACAATGAATTTGGGAACACTGAAAAGAATTTTAAAAAACTTTTTTTCTTTTTTTTTTTATAAAATGGGTAGAGACACCAAGAACCATAAGATACCTGGGAATAAACCTAACCAAACTGGTAAAGGATCTGTACTTGAGGAACTACAGAACACTCATGAAAGAAATTGAAGAAGACAGAAAAAGATGAAGACAATTCCATGCTCTTGGATTGGAAGAATAAACATTGTTAAAATGTCTATACTGCCTAAGGCAATCTATACTTTTAATACCATTCCGATCAAAATTCCACTGGTATTTTTCAAAGAGGTGGAGCAAATAATCCAAAAATTTGTATGGAATCATAAGAGACCCCGATTTGCTAAGGAAATGTTGAAAAACAAAAATAAAATTGGGGGCATCACGTTACCTGATTTCAAGCTTTACCACAAAGCTGTGATCACCAAGACAGCATGGTACTGGCATAAAAACAGACACATAGTCCAGTGGAACAGAGTAGAGAGCCCAGAGATGGACCCTCAACTCTATAGTCAAATAATCTTCGACAAAACAGGAAAAAATATACAGTGGAAAAAAGACAGTCTCTTCAATAAATGGTGCTTGGAAAACTGGACAGCTATATGTGTAAGAATGAAACTTGACCATTCTCTTACACCGTACACCAAGATAAACTCAAAATGCATAAAAGACCTCAATGTGAGACAGGAATCCATCAGAATCCTAGAGGAGAACATAGGCAGTAACCTCTTCGAAATCAGCCACAGCAACTTATTTCAAGATATGTCTCCAAAGGCAAAGGAAACAAAAGCGAAGATGAACTTTTGGGACTTCATCAAGATCAAAAGCTTCTGCACAGCAAAGGAAATAGTCAACAAAACAAAGAGGCAACCCACAGAATGGGAGAAGATATTTGCAAATTACAGTACAGACAAAAGGTTGATATACAGGATCTATAAAGAACTCCTCAAACTCAACACACACAAAACAGACAATCATAAATAAATGGGCAGAAGACATGAACAGACACTTATCTAGTGAAGACATACAATTGGCTATCAGACACATGAAAAAAATGTTCATAATCACTAGCCATCAGGGAGATTCAAATTCAAACCACATTGAGATACCACCTTACACCACTCAGAATGGCTAAAATTAGCAAGCCAGGAAACAACATGTGTTGGAGAAGATGTGGAGACAGGGGAACCCTCTTACACTGTGGGTGGGAATGCAAGTTGGTGCAGCCACTTTGGAAAAGAGTGTGGAGATTCCTCAAGAAATCAAAAGTATAGCTTCCCTATGACCCTGCAATTGCACTACTGGGTATTTACCGCAAAGACACAGATGTAGTAAAAAGAAGTGCCATCTGTACCCCAATGTTTATAGCAGCAATGGCCCCGGTCACAAAACTTTGGAAAGAGCCAAGATGCCCTTCAATGGACGAATGGATAAGGAAGATGTGGTCCGTATACACTATGGAGTATTATGCCTCCATCAGAAAGGATGAATACCCATCTTTTGTACCAACATGGTCGGGACTGGAAGAGATTATGCTGAGTGAAATAAGTCAAGCAGAGTGAGTCAATTATCATATGGTTTCACTTATTTGTGGAGCATAACAAATAGCATAGAGGGCCAGGGGAGATGGAGAGGAGAAGTGAGTTGAGGGAAATTGGAAAGGGAGGTGAACCATGAGAGACTATGGACTCTGAAAAACAATCTGAGTGTTTTGATGGGGCGGGGGTTGGGAAGTCAGGGGAACCAGGTGTTGGGTACTAGAGTGGGCACAGATTACATGGAGCACTGGGTGGGATGCAAAAACAATGAATACTGTTACGCTGAAAAGGAATTTAAAAAAATATACATTATGTATAGAACAGTTGTAGACAATGCTAACTTTTGTATATAGAATGAGAAATAATTTACACACACACAAATGTATGTATATATATATAATTATATACATAAATATTCTATATTTAGCTCCATAACTAAATATTGGAACACATTATTATATTGAAGAATATCCAGTCAATACATAAAAAGTAACACTAATAGGAAGCAACTGACACAAAAATTATATATAGTAAACTACACTATTTTTAATGTTTTTATTTAAATTCCAGTTAATTAACATATAGCTTCATATTAGTTTTAGGTGTACAGTTTAGAGATTCATACTTACATACAATACCTCGTGCTCATCACAACATGTGTACTTCTTAATTCCATCCCCTATAAACCACCCTCCTACCCACCTCATCTCTGATAACCATCACTTTGTTCTCTAGTTACGAGTCCATATCTTGGTTTGTCTCTCCTCTTTTTTTCCCCCAATGCTCTTTTGTCATGTTTCTTAAATTCCACATGTGAATTAAATTATAATTATCTTTCTCTGATCCACTTATTTTGCTTAGCATAATACTCTCTATGTCCTTCCACATTGATTCAAATTGCAAGATTTATTCAGTTTTATAACAGAGTAATATTTCAATATATAAACACACACACACAAACACACACACACACACACACACACACACACACACACACACACAAATACTGTGTCTTCTATATCCATTCATCAGTGGATGGGCATTTTGCCTCTTTCTTTAGTTTGGCTATTATTGATAATGCTGCTATAAACATACATGTTCATGTATCTCTTTGAATCAGTACTTTTGTATTCTTTATGTAAACAGTGTGCTATGGCTGATTAATAGAGTAGTTCTACTTTTAACTTTTTGAGGAAACTCAATACTGTTTTCCAGGGTTGATGCATCAGTTTGCTTTCCCACCAATAGTGCAAGATGGTTCCCCTTTCTCCACATAATCACCAACATCTGTTGTTGGGTGTTGTTGTTGCTGTTCATTTGAGTCATTCTGAGAGGTGTGAAGTGATATCTTATTGTAGTTTTGATTTGTACTTCCCTGATAATGAGTGGTGTTGACCATCTTTTCTTCTGTTGGCCATCTGGATGTCTTCTTTGTAAAAATGTCTGTTCATGTCTTCTGACCATTGTTTAACTGTATTTTTGTTTTAGTGTGTGTGTGTGTGTGTGTGTGTGTGTGTGTGTGTGTGTGTTGAGTTTTATAAGTTCTTCTTTATTTTGGATACTAAACCTTTATCAGATATGTCATTTGCAAATATTTTTCCCATTACATAGTCTGCATTTTAGTTTTGTTAAAATCCTGTTCAAAGGATTTTATTTTTATGAAATCCCCATAGTTTATTTTTGCTTTTGTTCTCTTTCCTGAGGAAATAAACCTAATAAGAATTTGCAATGGTCATTGCCAATGAGGTTACTTCCTTTGTTCTCCTCTAGGATTTTATTGGTTTCCTGTATCACATTTAAGTCTTCCATTCATTTTGAATTTTTGTGTATGGTGTAGAAAGTGGTCTAGCTTCATTATTTTGCATATAGCTATCAAGTTTTCCTAACACCATTTATTGAAGAGATTCTCTTTTTGCCATTGGATATTTTCTACTTCTTCATCAAAGATTAATTGCCTATAAAGTTGTGGGTTAATTGCTCAGTTTTCTTTCCTGTTCCACTGATACACGTGTTTCTTCTTGTGCCAGTACAATACCATCTTGATCACTACAGCTTTGGAATAGAAATTGTAGCCCAGAATTGTGATTCCTACAGCTTCATATTTTTTTCTTTTTCAAGGTTACTTTGGCTAATTGGAGGTCTTTTGTGGTTCCATACAAATTATAGGATTGTTCTAGCCCTGTGAAAAATTTTGTTGGTATTTTGGTAGGAATTACATTTTAAATGTGTGGATTGCTTTGGGGATTATAGACATTTTAACAGTATTTGTTCTTCCAATCCAGGAACAAGGAATGCCTTTCCATTTCTTTGTGTCATCTTCAATTTATTTCATCAATATTTTATAGGTTTCAATGTACAGATGTTTTATCATTTTTGTTTGATATGTTCCTGTTTATCTTATGATTTTGGGAATAATTATAAATGGGATTGATTCCTTGATTTCTCTTTCTGTAGCTTAATTATTGGCTTATACAAATTGAACAGATTTCTGTACACTGATTTTTATTTTGAGACTTTACTGAACTCATGTATCCGCTCTAGCAAAAATTTGGTGGAATCTTTTGGGTTTTCTACATAAAACATCTTGTATTCTGCTAATAGTGAAAGCTTGAGATCTTCCTTCATGATTTGGATGACTTTAATTTTGTTGTTTTTGTTGTCTGAATGTGGTGGCTAGGTGTAACCTTCGTAAGTGGGGGATCGTGGTGATAGAAGCCAAAATGATGCAGGGACTACGGACTGATGAACACTAGAGGTCTTTATTTCTTACAATCATTTCTTTTATACCTTACACAAAGTCCGATTACAAACAGGATATAGATTTATGTGCAGGGTGTGGGCTACGTGTGAGATGAGATTTACATGCAGGAAATCAAGTTTGACAAGGAAACAACAATGATTATCTTTTAGCTTTATATGACAATATCTCTTAGTTTTAAGTAACAAGAGCAAATTAAGGATTCTCCACCCTTATCAGATCTACATAAAAAAGGACATGAAAACACTCAAGGGATCTTCCCATGTTTATTCTGGACATCCTCCCAGGAAGACTCTTGCCCTCCATCTCCTGGAGTTTTCTCACAGGATTCGACATGACCCCAGTCAATTTGGCGAGGATCTGGGTTGTGTTCCAACAGCTAGGACTTAATAGTACTATCTTAAATAACAGCGGTGAGAGTGGACATCCCTGTCTTGTTCCTGACTGTAAAGGAAAAGTTCTCAGTTTTC
>NW_022633454.1:0-5941 GCF_010015895.1 Lontra canadensis
ATTTATTTATTTGACAGAGAGAGATCACAAGTAGGCAGAGAGGCAGGCAGAGAGAGAGAGAGTGGAAGGGAAGCAGGCTCCCCGCTGAGCCGAGGGCCTATCTGAGACTCCATCCCAGGACCCTGAGATCATGACAGGAGCTGAAGGTAGAGGCTTAACCCCCTGAGCCACCCGGGCACCCCGAAACCATGAATTCTTGTCATTACTTTTCACTAAATTGAATCTTTTGTTTTAAAGATTTTATTTATTTATTTATTTGATAGAGAGCGAGAGAGCACAAGCAGGCAGAGCAGCAGGGGAGAAGGAGAAGCAGGTTCCCCACTGAGTAGGAAGCCCGATGTGGGGTTGGATCTCAGGACCTTGGGATCATGACCTGAGCCGAAGGCAGTTGCTTAACCAACTGAACAACTCAGAAGCCCCTAATTTGAACTTTTTAATTGAGTTAATTGTCAATTCACATGCAGTTGTAAGAAATAACACAGCGAGATCCCTTGCACACTTTTCCCTGTTACCTCCGTTACCTCCGTGGTAACATTCCGCAAAGCCGCAGATAGCGTATCACAGCCACTAAGGTGCATTGATGCAATCAGCCAATCTTATTCAGATTTCCTCAGTGTTGTTTGTACCCATTTGTTTATACCTGCCTGTGGGTATGCATAGGTTTGTATTCAGTTCTATATAACTTTCTAACCCATTATCTCAGATATCTACCTCCACAGATATTGAACAGTTCTGACACACAAGGATCCTTCTTCATGCTATCCTTTTATAAACAGGCCCTCCTTAACCCTTGTAACCACTAATCCATCCTCTATTTCTACAATGTTGTCATTTAAAAAATGTTTATAGGGGCATCTGTGTGGCTCAGTAGGTTAAGCATCAACCTTTAGTTCCCGTCATGATCCCAGGGGTCCTGAGATAGAACCCCATGACAGCTCCCTGCTCACCTGCTCAGCGGGGAGCCTGCTTCTCCCTCCCCAGTGCCACCTCCCACCTCCTGGCCTTGCGCTCTCTCTCCTCAAATAAATAAATACATCTTTTTATTTTCTTTTAGATTTTATTTATTTGTTTGGCAGAGCGAGAGAGTGCTAGCAGGGAGAGCAGCAGAGGGAGAGAGAGAAGCAGACTCCCTGTTAAGCAGGGAGCCCTACTCAGCGAGTGATCCCAGGACCCTGAGATCATGACCTGAGCTGAAGGCAGACATTCAACCAACTGAACCACCCAGGTGCCCCAATAAATAAATCTTTTGAAAAATGTTATATAAGTGGAATCATACAGAATGTTGCCTTTTGAGACTGACTTTTTTTTTTAAAGATTTTTATTTATTCATTTGAGAGAGAGTGAGAGAGAGCATGAGCAAGGGGGGAGGGGCAGAGGAAGAGGGAGAAGCAGGCTCCCCACTGAGCAGGGAGCCTGAAGGGGGGAAGCTTGATCCTAGAACCCCAGAAACACCACCCAAGCCCAAGGCAGATACTTACCTGACTAAGCTACCCAGGCTCCACTAACTTTTTTTTTTTTTTTTTAACAGAACATTTATTTTGTGAATCTTCCTTGTCGAAATACTTAAGATGAACTGGATGTTTCAACATCTGGCCTCTGGGGTTTAGGTGTTGTTCCTTCATGATATCTAGGCCTGAATCTTCAGAATACAGTTTCTTTTTTTTTTTTTTTTAAGATTTTATTTATTTATTTGACAGAGAGAAAGAGCGAGAGAGGGAACACAAGCAGGGGGAGAGGGGGAGGGAGAAGCAGGCTCCCCACCGAGCAGAGAACCCAATGCGGGGCTTGATCCCTGGACCCTGGTATCCTGCCCTGAGCTGAAGGCAGACGCCCAACGACAGAGCCACCCAGGCGCCCCTGCAAAATACAATTTTTAGGCACCTCATTCAACCTGTCCCAGTGGTATTTCGTCTTTTAGCCTTGGCACTCGAGTCAGTGACATTCCCCTTCCACTTCGCAGGATAGCCACAGAGGCCCCAGGTTGACTTCTGAAGGTGGCTGATCTTAGACCCCAGCAGCAGCACAACATGTGTGTCTTCGAGCAATGCTTTCCCAACAACGACATCCCCTTCGTCATCTCATTTCTGCAGGCGAGACCAAAGAGTTGAGGTTGACATTTACTGCTCAGAGAAATTCCCTGGAGGTTCAGCAAATTGCTGCATGCATCAGTAGTTCACTCCTTTTGATTGCAGTGTAGTAGGAGTCTTTTTTTTTTTTAAAGAATTTATTTATTTATTTATTTGACAAAGACAGAGAGAAAGCACAAGTAGTGAGGAACAGCAGAGGGAGGAGAAGCAGGCTTCCTGAGGAGCAGGGACTTGTGTGGGGCTCCATCCCAGGACTCCGGGATCATGACCTAAGCTGAAGACAGGCTTAACCACTGAGCCACCCAGGCGCCCCAGTGTAGTATGCGTCTTAACACCATACACCATGTGGTATTATCAGACACCACAGCACCCTCTTTCACAACACATTTTAATAAACCAAATGTCAGTGACTCTAAAAGTCCAGGGTTGTGTTATGAATTTAATATATGCCCAGCCTTGGTTTCAGGAGTGTGATAGTATGTTGATGAGTAAGGTTCTGGATGAGATACAGGACAGTCTTTCCAACAGAAAATATATACAGTTAGAAAATACCATTGTGATTGCATGCTTTCCTGTTTGGTCAGCATGATTTGCTTTGACCTTAAGGGACAAAAACAGTAATCTCAGACTGAAAGACACCTCCAGAAGGTGTCCGACCTTCTTCTCCACTGGGATATTTTCCAGTTCATCCAGGGCAACATGCCTGGTACATGAAGAGCCAATGTGAAAATCAGCTGAGTAGGTCAAACAGGTGTACAGAAGTACTCTTTTATGGACTTCCTCTAGCGTTTGAAACAACATCTCATTGAACAGACTGGAAGTATTATTCCCCATCCCCACTCCCCAAATAGATTATAGTGACCATTAGTTTTGGCTCAGGTCCTGATCTCAGGGTGCTGAGATCAAGGCCCGCATCCAGCCCTGCATGGGGCTCAATGCTGGGCACGGAGTCTGCTTGAGTTTCTCTCTCCCTGCCCCTCCCCCTTGCTCTCTCTCTATAAAATAAATAAACCTCTCTTTTCAAAAATTTTTATTTATTTATTTATTTATTTATTTTAAGATTTTATTTACTTATCTGACAGAGAGAGAGGGAGAGCACAAGCAAGGAGAGCAGCAGGCAGAAGGAGAGGGACAAGCACACTCCCTACTAAGCAGGGAGCCTGATGTGGGGCTCCATCCCAGGACCCTGGGATCATGACCTGAGCCGAAGGCAGAGGCTTAACCAACTGAGCCATTCAGGTGCCCCACTCTTTTTTTTTTTTTTTTTTTTTAAAGCACTTTTCTTAAAGAAGAAAGTAGGACAGAAAATGACTTTATAAAATATTTAAGAATTCTGCCCTATGATAGAATTTCTTTTCCTAATAGATGTTAGTTCTTTGTGAGGTAATGAAGGGAATAAAAGCAGAGGAAATCAAGTTATATATAATTTTATAGACGAGCAAATGTGCATTTGACCCTTTATGTTTTATACCAATTAAAATGTGATCTAAGAATCTGTAAATTGGAGCAGAATATTCACAGGCAACTAGGAAAATTTGAATAGCAAATTGCATTGGTTTGCACATAAATGTAACTTTGTAAAAATAGATCAGAGAGAACAGAAGAGAAACAAAGACTAATTTACTTCAGTGACAAAATAATGTCTAGATTCCCAAACTAAACATTTATTTTCCTCTTAATGCTAAAAGTGCTTTATACATTCTTTAGCTTTTAAGGTAACTACCTCTGTTTTTTTTTTTTTTTCCAGTTTGACACATAAGCAGTTTCAGTTGGTGTCCTTGAAATAGTTTCTTTACTTCCATGCATCTTTTTTTTTTTTTAAAGTGCAAAAGGGTATATGGAGAAAAATAATACTGAAAGACCAGGATGAGGATAAAACGTCCTTTATAGGTCAACTATTCAGACCCAGCAAGCACCCTACACAGCATGACAAAAACCAGCTTCAGCTGCTTCTCTCAGTGCAAACCACAGTGAAAAACAGAAATTCTGGGATTATCTGAATCTCCTTCTCTTCCACCAATCTTCCCCACATCAGTTATTGAATTCTCATACCAACTTCTTTTATAACAGTCCCTTTCTCTTTCTTCACGGTGGCCATAATTTCAGGCTCTGGACACTTTTTTTCCATTTTACTGCAGAGACTTCTTGACTATTCTGACTCTGGTCCTCTGGTGATCTATCCTACAGAGATCTTTCTGAAACAAAAGTCTAATCAGGTGGCACATCAGCCTTTCAAAGGCCCTGCATAGGACTCAGGACAAAATCTAAACCCTTCAGTTTAAGGCACAAAGCTCCTCATGGTCTGCTCCCTGCCTGTGGCTTTTGTACCATCAGTTTCCATTTTCACACGTTGCACATTGTGCACAGTGTCCTGCATATATCACGCTATTTTCCTCTGTCTTGCCTTCAAACACCCTGTTCCCTGTGACTCAGATGCTCTTTCCTCACTTCTATAAAACAACGCTTGCTCAGTATCCCTCTTCTGGATTCTGTTATCCCCACCCCCACATTGATTGAATTTAAATTCCTGTTTTATGCTCTCATTTTATCTGTTACTCTTTCATTCATTCAGCAAATATTTGAGAGCCTACTATGTGCCAGGAATTATTATTGTCACTGTGCCTTGTTGATTTATGTTTCTCTCTCCCTGCTTGAATGTAAATTCTCTGCATAGTGGATTCAATTTGAATAGTGTCTCGTGGTTGGATGGATACATGAACGGAGATTTTAAAGGCTAGCTACGGTGCTCTTTATTAGGACCAAAAATGTTTTTGTATCAATTATTTTATGTAGAAATTTTCTAGGATGTATTATAACCTCCCTGCCTTTTGAAAAAACACTAGTACGGCTTGATCCTACCGACTCCTTATTACTATTCTTTGAAGTATTTAAGTTTTTTTATATTTTCGGTTTCATTCCTTGCTGATATGAAATGAGTTTTTGCTTGCTCCTGTTGTTGATATGCAGCTTGAGACAGATGTTTTCTTCTAACACCATTCTGATGTGTTGAAGTTTATTTTTATTTATTCATTTTTTTAAACGATTTTATTTTTTCATTTGACAGAAAGAGAGAGCACAAACAGGAGACCAGCAGGCAGAGGGAGAAGCAGACTCCTCACTGAGCAGGGAGCAGGATGTGGGGCTCCATCCCAGGACCCCAGGATCATGACCTGAGCCAAAGGCAGACACCCAACCAACTAACTGACCCCGGTGCCCCTGTTTAAGTTTAGAAGACACATCATATGGGGTGCCTGGGTGGCTCAGTGGGTTAAAGCCTCTGCTTTTGGCTCAGGTCATGATCCCAGGGTCCTGGGATCGAGCCCCATATCCGGATTTCTGCTTAGCAGGGAGCCTGCTTCCTTCCTCTCTCTGCCTGCCTCTCTGCCTACTTGTGATCTCTCTCTATCAAATAAATAAATAAAATCTTAAAAAAAAAGACACATCATAAAAATGCTGTTACTGTATGCAAAATATAAATAAATATAGAATGAGGTCCTGAAGATTCTCTTTTAAGAAGTCATGAACGCTAAAGCATTGGACTTCATGACAACTATTTTAGCCTACTCAGAATACCTTTCTTACTTCTAGATTCTTTGGGTTCTGGATAGCAGTGTATGTATCAGAATCGTGCCATTTTAAAAACTAAAATCCATCAAAATAGAAATTGATGTTTAAACATGTACCTGTTTAGAAATAGTAGTAAGATACAGTATTATAGGGGCACCTGGCTGGCTCAGTTGGAAGAGCATGTGACTCTTGATCTTTGGGTTGTGAGTTTCAGCCCCACATTGGGCATGGAGTCTACTAAAAAAAAAAAAAGAATAAATAAAAGATGTGGTATGGTGAAAAGACAA
>NW_022633455.1:0-5941 GCF_010015895.1 Lontra canadensis
GTATAAATTTAAGACTAAAGGAAGAAATCATAGGCAGAGAATATTTGGGCATAGGTCTGGACAATATTTTTTTTTTCATCTGTCTCTATAGGCAAAGACATAAAAGAAGAAAACAATTAATACAATGAAAACAACCAAGTGGGAGGAGATATTTTCAAATAATATACCAAGAAGGAGTTAACATTCGAAATATAGAACATGACTGCCTGGGTGGCTCAGTCAGTTGGTCATTTGCTGTCAGCACAAGTTATGATCTGGAGTCCAAGATTCAGCCCCACATTTGGCTCCGCATTCAGCAGGGAGTGTGCTTCTTTCTCTGAACCCCTTCCTGCTCATGCAGAGTCTCTCTCTAACACCCTCTTTCTCAAATAAATAAATAAATAAATAAAATATTTTTTTAATATAGGAAGAACACCCACAATTTAATATCAAAAACAAGCCAATTCTCAGCAGCCATCAGGGTGATTCAAGTCAAAACCACATTGAGATACTACTGTACACCAGTTAAAATAGCCAAAATTAACAAGACAGTAAACAACATGTGTTGGAGAGGATGTGGGAAAAGGGTAACCCTCATACACTGTTGGTGGGAATGCAAGTTGGTGCAGCCACTTTGGAAAAGAGTGTGGAGATTCCTTAATAAGTTAAAAACAGAGCTTCCCTATGACCCTGCAATTGTACTACTGGATATTTACCCCCAAGATACAGATGTAGTGAAAAGGAAGGGCCATCTGTACCCCATTGTTCACAGCAGCAATGGCCACAATCGCCAAACTGTGGAAAGAACCAAGATTCCCTTCAACAGACGAATGGATAAAGAAATACACTATAGAGTATTATACCTCCATCAGAAAGGATGAATAGCTAACTTTTGTATCAACATGGACAGGACTGGAAGAGATTATGCTGAGTGTAATAAGTTGAGGTGAGAGTTTCTCATATGGTTTTGCTTATTTGTGGAACATAAGAAATAACACAGAGGACATGGCTAGCTGGAGAGGAGAAGGGAGTAGGGGGAAATTGGATGGGGAGATGAACCATGAGAGACTGTGGGCTCTGAGGAACTGAGGGTTTTGGAGGGGAGGGTAGTGGGAGGTTGGGTGAGCCTGGTGGTGGGTATTGCAGAGGACATGTATTGCATGGAGCACTGGATGTGATGCATAAACAATGAATTTGGGAACACTGAAAAGAATTTTAAAAAACTTTTTTTCTTTTTTTTTTATAAAATGGGTAGAGACACCAAGAACCATAAGATACCTGGGAATAAACCTAACCAAACTGGTAAAGGATCTGTACTTGAGGAACTACAGAACACTCATGAAAGAAATTGAAGAAGACAGAAAAAGATGAAGACAATTCCATGCTCTTGGATTGGAAGAATAAACATTGTTAAAATGTCTATACTGCCTAAGGCAATCTATACTTTTAATGCCATTCCGATCAAAATTCCACTGGTATTTTTCAAAGAGGTGGAGCAAATAATCCAAAAATTTGTATGGAATCATAAGAGACCCCGATTTGCTAAGGAAATGTTGAAAAACAAAAATAAAACTGGGGGCATCACGTTACCTGATTTCAAGCTTTACCACAAAGCTGTGATCACCAAGACAGCATGGTACTGGCATAAAAACAGACACATAGTCCAGTGGAACAGAGTAGAGAGCCCAGAGATGGACCCTCAACTCTATAGTCAAATAATCTTCGACAAAACAGGAAAAAATATACAGTGGAAAAAAGACAGTCTCTTCAATAAATGGTGCTTGGAAAACTGGACAGCTATATGTGTAAGAATGAAACTTGACCATTCTCTTACACCGTACACCAAGATAAACTCAAAATGCATAAAAGACCTCAATGTGAGACAGGAATCCATCAGAATCCTAGAGGAGAACATAGGCAGTAACCTCTTCGAAATCAGCCACAGCAACTTATTTCAAGATATGTCTCCAAAGGCAAAGGAAACAAAAGCGAAGATGAACTTTTGGGACTTCATCAAGATCAAAAGCTTCTGCACAGCAAAGGAAACAGTCAACAAAACAAAGAGGCAACCCACAGAATGGGAGAAGATATTTGCAAATTACAGTACAGACAAAAGGTTGATATCCAGGATCTATAAAGAACTCCTCAAACTCAACACACACAAAACAGACAATCATAAATAAATGGGCAGAAGACATGAACAGACACTTATCTAGTGAAGACATACAATTGGCTATCAGACACATGAAAAAATGTTCATAATCACTAGCCATCAGGGAGATTCAAATTCAAACCACATTGAGATACCACCTTACACCACTCAGAATGGCTAAAATTAGCAAGCCAGGAAACAACATGTGTTGGAGAAGATGTGGAGACAGGGGAACCCTCTTACACTGTGGGTGGGAATGCAAGTTGGTGCAGCCACTTTGGAAAAGAGTGTGGAGATTCCTCAAGAAATCAAAAGTATAGCTTCCCTATGACCCTGCAATTGCACTACTGGGTATTTACCGCAAAGACACAGATGTAGTGAAAAGAAGTGCCATCTCTACCCCAATGTTTATAGCAACAATGGCCCCGGTCACAAAACTTTGGAAAGAGCCAAGATGCCCTTCAATGGACGAATGGATAAGGAAGATGTGGTCCGTATACACTATGGAGTATTATGCCTCCATCAGAAAGGATGAATACCCATCTTTTGTACCAACATGGTCGGGACTGGAAGAGATTATGCTGAGTGAAATAAGTCAAGCAGAGTGAGTCAATTATCATATGGTTTCACTTATTTGTGGAGCATAACAAATAGCATAGAGGGCCAGGGGAGATGGAGAGGAGAAGTGAGTTGAGGGAAATTGGAAAGGGAGGTGAACCATGAGAGACTATGGACTCTGAAAAACAATCTGAGTGTTTTGATGGGGCGGGGGTTGGGAAGTCAGGGGAACCAGGTGTTGGGTACTAGAGTGGGCACAGATTACATGGAGCACTGGGTGGGATGCAAAAACAATGAATACTGTTACGCTGAAAAGGAATTTAAAAAAATATACATTATGTATAGAACAGTTGTAGACAATGCTAACTTTTGTATATAGAATGAGAAATAATTTACACACACACAAATGTATGTATATATATATAATTATATACATAAATATTCTATATTTAGCTCCATAACTAAATATTGGAACACATTATTATATTGAAGAATATCCAGTCAATACATAAAAAGTAACACTAATAGGAAGCAACTGACACAAAAATTATATATAGTAAACTACACTATTTTTAATGTTTTTATTTAAATTCCAGTTAATTAACATATAGCTTCATATTAGTTTTAGGTGTACAGTTTAGAGATTCATACTTACATACAATACCTCGTGCTCATCACAACATGTGTACTTCTTAATTCCATCCCCTATAAACCACCCTCCTACCCACCTCATCTCTGATAACCATCACTTTGTTCTCTAGTTACGAGTCCATATCTTGGTTTGTCTCTCCTCTTTTTTTCCCCCAATGCTCTTTTGTCATGTTTCTTAAATTCCACATGTGAATTAAATTATAATTATCTTTCTCTGATCCACTTATTTTGCTTAGCATAATACTCTCTATGTCCTTCCACATTGATTCAAATTGCAAGATTTATTCAGTTTTATAACAGAGTAATATTTCAATATATAAACACACACACACAAACACACACACACACACACACACACACACACACACACACACACAAATACTGTGTCTTCTATATCCATTCATCAGTGGATGGGCATTTTGCCTCTTTCTTTAGTTTGGCTATTATTGATAATGCTGCTATAAACATACATGTTCATGTATCTCTTTGAATCAGTACTTTTGTATTCTTTATGTAAACAGTGTGCTATGGCTGATTAATAGAGTAGTTCTACTTTTAACTTTTTGAGGAAACTCAATACTGTTTTCCAGGGTTGATGCATCAGTTTGCTTTCCCACCAATAGTGCAAGATGGTTCCCCTTTCTCCACATAATCACCAACATCTGTTGTTGGGTGTTGTTGTTGCTGTTCATTTGAGTCATTCTGAGAGGTGTGAAGTGATATCTTATTGTAGTTTTGATTTGTACTTCCCTGATAATGAGTGGTGTTGACCATCTTTTCTTCTGTTGGCCATCTGGATGTCTTCTTTGTAAAAATGTCTGTTCATGTCTTCTGACCATTGTTTAACTGTATTTTTGTTTTAGTGTGTGTGTGTGTGTGTGTGTGTGTGTGTGTGTGTGTGTTGAGTTTTATAAGTTCTTCTTTATTTTGGATACTAAACCTTTATCAGATATGTCATTTGCAAATATTTTTCCCATTACATAGTCTGCATTTTAGTTTTGTTAAAATCCTGTTCAAAGGATTTTATTTTTATGAAATCCCCATAGTTTATTTTTGCTTTTGTTCTCTTTCCTGAGGAAATAAACCTAATAAGAATTTGCAATGGTCATTGTCAATGAGGTTACTTCCTTTGTTCTCCTCTAGGATTTTATTGGTTTCCTGTATCACATTTAAGTCTTCCATTCATTTTGAATTTTTGTGTATGGTGTAGAAAGTGGTCTAGCTTCATTATTTTGCATATAGCTATCAAGTTTTCCTAACACCATTTATTGAAGAGATTCTCTTTTTGCCATTGGATATTTTCTACTTCTTCATCAAAGATTAATTGCCTATAAAGTTGTGGGTTAATTGCTCAGTTTTCTTTCCTGTTCCACTGATACACGTGTTTCTTCTTGTGCCAGTACAATACCATCTTGATCACTACAGCTTTGGAATAGAAATTGTAGCCCAGAATTGTGATTCCTACAGCTTCATATTTTTTTCTTTTTCAAGGTTACTTTGGCTAATTGGAGGTCTTTTGTGGTTCCATACAAATTATAGGATTGTTCTAGCCCTGTGAAAAATTTTGTTGGTATTTTGGTAGGAATTACATTTTAAATGTGTGGATTGCTTTGGGGATTATAGACATTTTAACAGTATTTGTTCTTCCAATCCAGGAACAAGGAATGCCTTTTCATTTCTTTGTGTCATCTTCAATTTATTTCATCAATATTTTATAGGTTTCAATGTACAGATGTTTTATCATTTTTGTTTGATATGTTCCTGTTTATCTTATGATTTTGGGAATAATTATAAATGGGATTGATTCCTTGATTTCTCTTTCTGTAGCTTAATTATTGGCTTATACAAATTGAACAGATTTCTGTACACTGATTTTTATTTTGAGACTTTACTGAACTCATGTATCCGCTCTAGCAAAAATTTGGTGGAATCTTTTGGGTTTTCTACATAAAACATCTTGTATTCTGCTAATAGTGAAAGCTTGAGATCTTCCTTCATGATTTGGATGACTTTAATTTTGTTGTTTTTGTTGTCTGAATGTGGTGGCTAGGTGTAACCTTCGTAAGTGGGGGATCGTGGTGATAGAAGCCAAAATGATGCAGGGACTACGGACTGATGAACACTAGAGGTCTTTATTTCTTACAATCATTTCTTTTATACCTTACACAAAGTCCGATTACAAACAGGATATAGATTTATGTGCAGGGTGTGGGCTACGTGTGAGATGAGATTTACATGCAGGAAATCAAGTTTGACAAGGAAACAACAATGATTATCTTTTAGCTTTATATGACAATATCTCTTAGTTTTAAGTAACAAGAGCAAATTAAGGATTCTCCACCCTTATCAGATCTACATAAAAAAGGACATGAAAACACTCAAGGGATCTTCCCATGTTTATTCTGGACATCCTCCCAGGAAGACTCTTGCCCTCCATCTCCTGGAGTTTTCTCACAGGATTCGACATGACCCCAGTCAATTTGGCGAGGATCTGGGTTGTGTTCCAACAGCTAGGACTTAATAGTACTATCTTAAATAACAGCGGTGAGAGTGGACATCCCTGTCTTGTTCCTGACTGTAAAGGAAAAGTTCTCAGTTTTC
>NW_022633456.1:0-5940 GCF_010015895.1 Lontra canadensis
ATTTATTTATTTGACAGAGAGAGATCACAAGTAGGCAGAGAGGCAGGCAGAGAGAGAGAGAGTGGAAGGGAAGCAGGCTCCCCGCTGAGCCGAGGGCCTATCTGAGACTCCATCCCAGGACCCTGAGATCATGACAGGAGCTGAAGGTAGAGGCTTAACCCCCTGAGCCACCCGGGCACCCCGAAACCATGAATTCTTGTCATTACTTTTCACTAAATTGAATCTTTTGTTTTAAAGATTTTATTTATTTATTTATTTGATAGAGAGCGAGAGAGCACAAGCAGGCAGAGCAGCAGGGGAGAAGGAGAAGCAGGTTCCCCACTGAGTAGGAAGCCCGATGTGGGGTTGGATCTCAGGACCTTGGGATCATGACCTGAGCCGAAGGCAGTTGCTTAACCAACTGAACAACTCAGAAGCCCCTAATTTGAACTTTTTAATTGAGTTAATTGTCAATTCACATGCAGTTGTAAGAAATAACACAGCGAGATCCCTTGCACACTTTTCCCTGTTACCTCCGTTACCTCCGTGGTAACATTCCGCAAAGCCGCAGATAGCGTATCACAGCCACTAAGGTGCATTGATGCAATCAGCCAATCTTATTCAGATTTCCTCAGTGTTGTTTGTACCCATTTGTTTATACCTGCCTGTGGGTATGCATAGGTTTGTATTCAGTTCTATATAACTTTCTAACCCATTATCTCAGATATCTACCTCCACAGATATTGAACAGTTCTGACACACAAGGATCCTTCTTCATGCTATCCTTTTATAAACAGGCCCTCCTTAACCCTTGTAACCACTAATCCATCCTCTATTTCTACAATGTTGTCATTTAAAAAATGTTTATAGGGGCATCTGTGTGGCTCAGTAGGTTAAGCATCAACCTTTAGTTCCCGTCATGATCCCAGGGGTCCTGAGATAGAACCCCATGACAGCTCCCTGCTCACCTGCTCAGCGGGGAGCCTGCTTCTCCCTCCCCAGTGCCACCTCCCACCTCCTGGCCTTGCGCTCTCTCTCCTCAAATAAATAAATACATCTTTTTATTTTCTTTTAGATTTTATTTATTTGTTTGGCAGAGCGAGAGAGTGCTAGCAGGGAGAGCAGCAGAGGGAGAGAGAGAAGCAGACTCCCTGTTAAGCAGGGAGCCCTACTCAGCGAGTGATCCCAGGACCCTGAGATCATGACCTGAGCTGAAGGCAGACATTCAACCAACTGAACCACCCAGGTGCCCCAATAAATAAATCTTTTGAAAAATGTTATATAAGTGGAATCATACAGAATGTTGCCTTTTGAGACTGACTTTTTTTTTTAAAGATTTTTATTTATTCATTTGAGAGAGAGTGAGAGAGAGCATGAGCAAGGGGGGAGGGGCAGAGGAAGAGGGAGAAGCAGGCTCCCCACTGAGCAGGGAGCCTGAAGGGGGGAAGCTTGATCCTAGAACCCCAGAAACACCACCCAAGCCCAAGGCAGATACTTACCTGACTAAGCTACCCAGGCTCCACTAACTTTTTTTTTTTTTTTTTAACAGAACATTTATTTTGTGAATCTTCCTTGTCGAAATACTTAAGATGAACTGGATGTTTCAACATCTGGCCTCTGGGGTTTAGGTGTTGTTCCTTCATGATATCTAGGCCTGAATCTTCAGAATACAGTTTCTTTTTTTTTTTTTTTTAAGATTTTATTTATTTATTTGACAGAGAGAAAGAGCGAGAGAGGGAACACAAGCAGGGGGAGAGGGGGAGGGAGAAGCAGGCTCCCCACCGAGCAGAGAACCCAATGCGGGGCTTGATCCCTGGACCCTGGTATCCTGCCCTGAGCTGAAGGCAGACGCCCAACGACAGAGCCACCCAGGCGCCCCTGCAAAATACAATTTTTAGGCACCTCATTCAACCTGTCCCAGTGGTATTTCGTCTTTTAGCCTTGGCACTCGAGTCAGTGACATTCCCCTTCCACTTCGCAGGATAGCCACAGAGGCCCCAGGTTGACTTCTGAAGGTGGCTGATCTTAGACCCCAGCAGCAGCACAACATGTGTGTCTTCGAGCAATGCTTTCCCAACAACGACATCCCCTTCGTCATCTCATTTCTGCAGGCGAGACCAAAGAGTTGAGGTTGACATTTACTGCTCAGAGAAATTCCCTGGAGGTTCAGCAAATTGCTGCATGCATCAGTAGTTCACTCCTTTTGATTGCAGTGTAGTAGGAGTCTTTTTTTTTTTTAAAGAATTTATTTATTTATTTATTTGACAAAGACAGAGAGAAAGCACAAGTAGTGAGGAACAGCAGAGGGAGGAGAAGCAGGCTTCCTGAGGAGCAGGGACTTGTGTGGGGCTCCATCCCAGGACTCCGGGATCATGACCTAAGCTGAAGACAGGCTTAACCACTGAGCCACCCAGGCGCCCCAGTGTAGTATGCGTCTTAACACCATACACCATGTGGTATTATCAGACACCACAGCACCCTCTTTCACAACACATTTTAATAAACCAAATGTCAGTGACTCTAAAAGTCCAGGGTTGTGTTATGAATTTAATATATGCCCAGCCTTGGTTTCAGGAGTGTGATAGTATGTTGATGAGTAAGGTTCTGGATGAGATACAGGACAGTCTTTCCAACAGAAAATATATACAGTTAGAAAATACCATTGTGATTGCATGCTTTCCTGTTTGGTCAGCATGATTTGCTTTGACCTTAAGGGACAAAAACAGTAATCTCAGACTGAAAGACACCTCCAGAAGGTGTCCGACCTTCTTCTCCACTGGGATATTTTCCAGTTCATCCAGGGCAACATGCCTGGTACATGAAGAGCCAATGTGAAAATCAGCTGAGTAGGTCAAACAGGTGTACAGAAGTACTCTTTTATGGACTTCCTCTAGCGTTTGAAACAACATCTCATTGAACAGACTGGAAGTATTATTCCCCATCCCCACTCCCCAAATAGATTATAGTGACCATTAGTTTTGGCTCAGGTCCTGATCTCAGGGTGCTGAGATCAAGGCCCGCATCCAGCCCTGCATGGGGCTCAATGCTGGGCACGGAGTCTGCTTGAGTTTCTCTCTCCCTGCCCCTCCCCCTTGCTCTCTCTCTATAAAATAAATAAACCTCTCTTTTCAAAAATTTTTATTTATTTATTTATTTATTTATTTTAAGATTTTATTTACTTATCTGACAGAGAGAGAGGGAGAGCACAAGCAAGGAGAGCAGCAGGCAGAAGGAGAGGGACAAGCACACTCCCTACTAAGCAGGGAGCCTGATGTGGGGCTCCATCCCAGGACCCTGGGATCATGACCTGAGCCGAAGGCAGAGGCTTAACCAACTGAGCCATTCAGGTGCCCCACTCTTTTTTTTTTTTTTTTTTTTTAAAGCACTTTTCTTAAAGAAGAAAGTAGGACAGAAAATGACTTTATAAAATATTTAAGAATTCTGCCCTATGATAGAATTTCTTTTCCTAATAGATGTTAGTTCTTTGTGAGGTAATGAAGGGAATAAAAGCAGAGGAAATCAAGTTATATATAATTTTATAGACGAGCAAATGTGCATTTGACCCTTTATGTTTTATACCAATTAAAATGTGATCTAAGAATCTGTAAATTGGAGCAGAATATTCACAGGCAACTAGGAAAATTTGAATAGCAAATTGCATTGGTTTGCACATAAATGTAACTTTGTAAAAATAGATCAGAGAGAACAGAAGAGAAACAAAGACTAATTTACTTCAGTGACAAAATAATGTCTAGATTCCCAAACTAAACATTTATTTTCCTCTTAATGCTAAAAGTGCTTTATACATTCTTTAGCTTTTAAGGTAACTACCTCTGTTTTTTTTTTTTTTTCCAGTTTGACACATAAGCAGTTTCAGTTGGTGTCCTTGAAATAGTTTCTTTACTTCCATGCATCTTTTTTTTTTTTTAAAGTGCAAAAGGGTATATGGAGAAAAATAATACTGAAAGACCAGGATGAGGATAAAACGTCCTTTATAGGTCAACTATTCAGACCCAGCAAGCACCCTACACAGCATGACAAAAACCAGCTTCAGCTGCTTCTCTCAGTGCAAACCACAGTGAAAAACAGAAATTCTGGGATTATCTGAATCTCCTTCTCTTCCACCAATCTTCCCCACATCAGTTATTGAATTCTCATACCAACTTCTTTTATAACAGTCCCTTTCTCTTTCTTCACGGTGGCCATAATTTCAGGCTCTGGACACTTTTTTTCCATTTTACTGCAGAGACTTCTTGACTATTCTGACTCTGGTCCTCTGGTGATCTATCCTACAGAGATCTTTCTGAAACAAAAGTCTAATCAGGTGGCACATCAGCCTTTCAAAGGCCCTGCATAGGACTCAGGACAAAATCTAAACCCTTCAGTTTAAGGCACAAAGCTCCTCATGGTCTGCTCCCTGCCTGTGGCTTTTGTACCATCAGTTTCCATTTTCACACGTTGCACATTGTGCACAGTGTCCTGCATATATCACGCTATTTTCCTCTGTCTTGCCTTCAAACACCCTGTTCCCTGTGACTCAGATGCTCTTTCCTCACTTCTATAAAACAACGCTTGCTCAGTATCCCTCTTCTGGATTCTGTTATCCCCACCCCCACATTGATTGAATTTAAATTCCTGTTTTATGCTCTCATTTTATCTGTTACTCTTTCATTCATTCAGCAAATATTTGAGAGCCTACTATGTGCCAGGAATTATTATTGTCACTGTGCCTTGTTGATTTATGTTTCTCTCTCCCTGCTTGAATGTAAATTCTCTGCATAGTGGATTCAATTTGAATAGTGTCTCGTGGTTGGATGGATACATGAACGGAGATTTTAAAGGCTAGCTACGGTGCTCTTTATTAGGACCAAAAATGTTTTTGTATCAATTATTTTATGTAGAAATTTTCTAGGATGTATTATAACCTCCCTGCCTTTTGAAAAAACACTAGTACGGCTTGATCCTACCGACTCCTTATTACTATTCTTTGAAGTATTTAAGTTTTTTTATATTTTCGGTTTCATTCCTTGCTGATATGAAATGAGTTTTTGCTTGCTCCTGTTGTTGATATGCAGCTTGAGACAGATGTTTTCTTCTAACACCATTCTGATGTGTTGAAGTTTATTTTTATTTATTCATTTTTTTAAACGATTTTATTTTTTCATTTGACAGAAAGAGAGAGCACAAACAGGAGACCAGCAGGCAGAGGGAGAAGCAGACTCCTCACTGAGCAGGGAGCAGGATGTGGGGCTCCATCCCAGGACCCCAGGATCATGACCTGAGCCAAAGGCAGACACCCAACCAACTAACTGACCCCGGTGCCCCTGTTTAAGTTTAGAAGACACATCATATGGGGTGCCTGGGTGGCTCAGTGGGTTAAAGCCTCTGCTTTTGGCTCAGGTCATGATCCCAGGGTCCTGGGATCGAGCCCCATATCCGGATTTCTGCTTAGCAGGGAGCCTGCTTCCTTCCTCTCTCTGCCTGCCTCTCTGCCTACTTGTGATCTCTCTCTATCAAATAAATAAATAAAATCTTAAAAAAAAAGACACATCATAAAAATGCTGTTACTGTATGCAAAATATAAATAAATATAGAATGAGGTCCTGAAGATTCTCTTTTAAGAAGTCATGAACGCTAAAGCATTGGACTTCATGACAACTATTTTAGCCTACTCAGAATACCTTTCTTACTTCTAGATTCTTTGGGTTCTGGATAGCAGTGTATGTATCAGAATCGTGCCATTTTAAAAACTAAAATCCATCAAAATAGAAATTGATGTTTAAACATGTACCTGTTTAGAAATAGTAGTAAGATACAGTATTATAGGGGCACCTGGCTGGCTCAGTTGGAAGAGCATGTGACTCTTGATCTTTGGGTTGTGAGTTTCAGCCCCACATTGGGCATGGAGTCTACTAAAAAAAAAAAAGAATAAATAAAAGATGTGGTATGGTGAAAAGACAA
>NW_022633457.1:0-5940 GCF_010015895.1 Lontra canadensis
ACACAGGTCCCATGATAGTGTTTATAACTATGCAACCTCCATATATGTTATTACCTGTGGAAGTAGAAGGACCTTGGTATGCTAATTATGGTTATCAGTTTGCCCTTAAAATGCAGTTGCAGCTCAAATGAGTCAAACGTTTTCTAGGTCTATTGATAGCAGGAATAGCAGCACTAGTAACACTCATTCTGGTTGTTTACTGGACTCCTCATTATATTACTTGCTTTTAATATGGTGCATTGAACAGATTCGTGCAAGACAACAATGACTACACACTCAAGCACAATTCATATGCCTGATTTATTTAAAATGGAAGGGGGAGATGTGGGAGGCCACGATAAGGCTTGAGCTGAGGACCAAACCAGGCCCTGACTTGTGCCTCCTTTAAAGGCTGAGTAGCTGAACAAAAGGCTTAGGTCGATAAAGTCGAGTAGCACTGAGAAAGGGTCTGTGCTATGTGTTGTGCGCTCGACTATGTGACTTCCCACACGTTTGCTAGTCAGATAGAAATGATTTGGTCGGGGTCATGAATTCTTGGCTGGTCCTTGCTGTCCTTGCACAGACTATAGACTACACCATTGTAAGACTGTGCTGTACTTACATAAACTATGTCTTGAGTGGCTTTGAAGTCAGTACATCTGGCACTAGAGGGTCTGCTATTGGTGCTTGGGAAATAGATAATGGGAAAGCTTGAAGGATTTTTGTGCATGTTGCAAACTCTTTAGTAATCAGCTAAAAATAGATACTTTCTTATGATTGTTTCTGTTAGCTATATAATGCCTCACAGCCTTGAATAAAATTGGCACTATGGGACATCCTCCTTGGTGCTCCTCCTGCCCCCATCTCTTTGTCTCTTAATTTCTTTTCACTATCCTCTTACCCTCACATTCCTGGTCGATTTGTCACGCCGGCTGCGACACTTAAAAAAAAAAAAAAAAAAAAGACATCACTTTTGTGATAACTGATTTGAGCAATCCTAGGAAACAAATACACCACTTATCAATTATCCCTTACCCTTAGCTAATGAGCACTTCTTATATTTGCTTTAATGAAATAATCATTTTGACTTCTGAAGCTTTCCTTTCATATATACTTATCTTTAAAAATAAAACAGTTTCAGAAATCAAATGAG
Organism: Lontra canadensis; assembly: GCF_010015895.1. Taxonomy (NCBI): domain Eukaryota; kingdom Metazoa; phylum Chordata; class Mammalia; order Carnivora; family Mustelidae; genus Lontra; species Lontra canadensis. Next base: position 1,133 of record NW_022633457.1, read on the forward strand.
AAAGCAATGAAACTTAATAGGATTTTCATTTTACTGTCAGACAGTCCAAAGAGAAGCAAAGAACATTATATTTATTATATCTAATATCTATAAAAATATATTTCACCAACTTGAACTAGAAAGAGAGTTTCAATTTGTGCTTTAGCAATAATTTCCTTTTTAATATTTTCCAAATTATGTATTTCCAGAATTCAATTAAGTTATTAAATTTGTTGTATATTACTTCAAAATTGTCATTTATATTTTGCACTTTTTCAAAACTATTCAAACCGAACTGTTTAAACTGTATCTCTTTCACTTTTGCCTCTTCAATTACCTTTTGCTTACTAGCTTTTAATTACCCTTAACTTTCTCTGCAAGTTAGAAAAATCTAGCTTTTAAAAAATGTCTTGTCCCCATGTCTAGAGAATCTGGTTTAATTATTTAAAATGTAGTCTAGCAGCAATATATTTTGCAAATATATACTCTTTTTTTAACTCTCTGCAATTCTTTTCCATGGACACCTAAAGTTGTAGGCCACTACTTTAAAGTGAACATCCATGCCAACTGCTAATCCTAAGGCTAATAATTTGCTTTTTCCATTCTATGTACTTACTATTTATCTGCAGAATATTATAAAACTGTTCATCAATGGTAGACAAGGATTTCACAACAATAAGACTTTTTAGGAATAACATAAATTACTGAAAGCTCCATATAATCATCATCAAAAATCACAAAATAGAAAGGAACCTAATGGAAAAGAATAGAGAGCCCAGAATAAAACACATGTGTAGATGGTCAATTAACTTATGGAAAAGGAGCCAAGTATATACAGTGGGGAAATCAATAAATGGTGGTGGGAAAACTGGATAGCCAAACGCAGAAGAATAAAACTGAGTCTCTCTCTTATAACATACACAAAAAATACATGATTAAAGACTTGAATTTAAGACCTGAAACCAAAGGACTTTTGGAAGGAAACATGGGGAGTAAGCTCCTTGACATTGGTCTTCACAATGACTGTTTTGGATTTGAAACCAAAAACAAAAGCAAAGAATGCAAAAATAAACAAGTAGTCATACATACATCAAACTAAAAACCTTCTGCATACCAAAGGAAATTATCAGCAAAATAAAAAGACAAAGTATGGAACGGAAAAAAATACTGGCAAACCACCAATCCAATAAGGGGTTAGTATCCAAAATATATAAGAAACCCATATAACTCAATAGCAGAAAAACAAATAACCTAATTTAAAAGAACCTGGATAGACATTTTCCAGAGAAAACATACAAATGGCCAACAAGCTCATGAAAAGGTGTTCAACATCACTGATCATTAGGGAAGTGCAATCAAAACCACAATGAGATATCATATCACAGCTGTTAGAATGGCTACTAACAAAAACACAAAAGATAACAAATGCTAGCAAGGATTTGGAGAAAAGGGAACAAAGCATGCATTGTTGGTATGAATGTAAACTGGTATAGTCACTATGGAAGATGGTACGGAAGTTCCTCAAAAAAATAAAAATAGAACTACCATATGATCCAGCATTCCACTTCTGAGATATATATCCAGAGGAAATAAAATCATAATCTGGAAAAGATACCTTCACTCACGTGTTCACTGCAGTGCTGTTCACAATAGCCAAGATGTGGAAACAATTTTAAGTGTCTGTCAGTGGATGAATGGATGGATAGATAAAGATGTGAGGTGATTAGATTTAGATATAGATAGATATAATTCAGCCTTAGCAAAGAAGGAAACCTGCCATTTGCCACAACATTGATAAACCTGGAGGATATTATGCTAAATGAAATAAGCCAGAAAGGGAAAGACAAATACTACATGGTATCACTTACAAGTGGAATTAAAAAAAAAAAAAAAAAGGCAAACTGCGAAACAGAGTCAATTGGTGGTTGCTGGGAGGTAGGGAAAATAGGGAGAGGTTGGAAAAGGGTGAAAACTTTGAGTTATAAGATTAAAATCTGAGGATCTAATGGATAACATGGTGACTACAGTTGTTAACACTGTATTGTATAATTATATTTTGTAAGAAAGTAGAACTTAAATGTTCTCACCAAATAAATAAATAAATAAATAAGATGATGGATGTGTTAACTGACTCAATGGGGGGAATTCTTTCACAATGTATACATATATTAAGCCATGCTGTACACGTTAAAGATCTTATACTTTTAGTTGTAAATTATATCTTGATAAATCTGAAAAAAAGGGAAAAAGGAACAAAATCAGTCATGAATTCTAAACCTTTCAACTTGTAGATAAGATATTACAGTTCTGGGAGTTTAAAGAATCTGTCCCAAATTTAACAGCTAGAAAGTGACAACATGAGACATTAAACCTTGTTTTCTGTACCATATCCAGTATGTATAGAAAGTTATAATGATCAAAAAAGACCTACACTTTTCTTCATAAAAGTGAGGAAACAGACAGGAAGGAATGTTTCACAAACTGGTAAATAATTCGTTTCTATGTGTTTTAAGTTTCACTGAGTTTTTGTGGAACTATTTCCTAGGTCAACGACAAAAGCATAAATAAGTCTCCCTGTTATTTTATGTCTGGGTGTTGTTGTTGTTGTTGTCATTGTTGTTGTTTTTAAGTATGACTGAAAAAAAAAAAAGAATGACTGCAATAATCCAAGATTTGTATGAGAGTAAATGGGTTTTAACCTTCTTAAATTTAAATCTCATTAGCAAATTAAACCTAATTAGCACATTAGCATGGCCTGATGGATCTCTTAACCAGAACCAATCTTGGAGAAACTTTAAAAAAGCAAAAGGAAAACACCGATTCTAGGTATTAATGACTATCATAACTGCAGGGGACATCCATTCAGAAATTGACGACTGTGTCTTGAATAGGTGTTTGTGGGGATACTGGATGAAGCCTAGGACAGAGGAGTAGAAAACACTGCAGTGAGAAAGTAGGTTGAATAAAAATATTTAGGTTTTATTCTTGCTCATCCTCAGAATTGTGTTAGGGTATGTACTGCTTACCACTTCATTGCAGAATTCAACTAGCAATAGCCCAACTCTTGGTTGACTAGGTATGCATGACAATGTCAAAACAAGGTAAATCCCTGCTGGAAGGATTGAAATAGGGCTGGAGCTGATCAGAAACTTGTGGCATGTTCTCTACTCCTCCACCAATAGGCTGGAGGCTGGGGAATGACACCTAGTGAGATAGCTCTTCCTGAATGCATTTCCAAAGATAAAACTCTAAAAAGTTGCTAGAGTAAAAGAGATTGTCACCTACAATTAAAAAAAAAAAAGATCTAATTGCCCTCAGACATTTTGCCACCTATAATGAAATGCTAACCAATGAAGTAATATTTTTTAAAGATTTTATTTCCCTTCCATTTACTATAGCACCAAGAACCACAAGATACCTGGGAATAAACCTAATCAAAGAGGTAACGGATCTGTATTCAAGGAACTACAGAACACTTATGAAAGAAATTGAAGAAGACACAATAAGATAGAAGACCATTCCATGCTCTTGGATCAAAAGAATAAACATTGTTAAAATGTCTATATTGCCGAGAGCAATCTATACTTTTAATGCCATTCCGATCAAAATTCCACCGGTATTTTTTAAAGAGCTGGAGCAAATAATCCAGAAATTTGTATGGAATCAGAAGAGACCCCAAATTGCTAAGGAAATGTTGAAAAACAAAAACAAAACTGGGGGCATCACGTTACCTGATTTCAAGCTTTACTCCAAAGTTGTGATCACCAAGACAGCATGGTACTGGCATAAAAACAGACACACAGACCAGTGAAACAGAGTAGAGAGCCCATATTAGAACTTCAACTCTATGGTCAAATAATCTTCTACAAAGTAGGAAAAAATATACATTGGAAAAAAGACAGTCTCTTCAATAAATGGTGCTGGGAAATTTGGACAGCTATATGTAGAAGAATGAAACTCGACCATTCTCTTACACTGTACACAAAGATAAACTCAAAATGAATAAAATACCTCAACGTGAAACAGGAATCCATCAGAATCCTAGAGGAGAACATAGGAAGTAATCTCTTCAATATCAGCCACAGCAACTTCTTTCAAGATATGTCCCCAAAGGCAAAGGAAACAAAAGCAAAAATGAACTTTTGGGACTTCATCAAAATCAAAAGCTTCTGCACAGCAAAGGAAACAAAAGAAAGAAGATATCCAGGATCTATAAAGAACTTCTCAAACTCAACACACAAAAAAACAGATAATCATGTCAAAAAATGGGCAGAAGACATGAACAGACACTTCTCCAATGAAGACATACAAATGGCTATCAGACACCTGAAAAAATGTTCATCATCACTAGCCATCAGGGAGATTCAAATTAAAACCACATTAAGATACCACCTTGCACCAGTTAGAATGGCCAAAATTAGCAAGACAGGGAACAATGTGTGTTGGAGAGGATGCGGAGAAAGGGGAACCCTCTTACACTGTTGGTGGGAATGCAAATTGGTGCAGCCACTTTGGAAAACAGTGTGGAGATTCCTTAAGAAATTAAAAATAGAGCTTCCCTATGACCCTGCCATTGCAATACTGGGTATTTACCCCAAAGATACAGACGTAGTGAAAAGAAGGGCCATCTGTACCCCAATGTTTATAGCAGCAATGGCCATGGTCACCAAACTGTGGAAAGAACCAAGATGCCCTTCAACGGATGAATGGATAAGGAAGATGTGGTCCATATACACTATGGAGTATTATGCCTCCATCAGAAAGGATGAATACCCAACTTTTGTAGCAACATGGACAGGATTGGAAGAGATTATGCTGAGTGAAATAAG
>NW_022633458.1:0-5937 GCF_010015895.1 Lontra canadensis
GTTAACAAAACCAAAAGACAACTGACAGAATGGGAGAAGATATTTGCAAACGACATATCAGATAAAGGGCTAGTGTCCAGAATCTATAAAGAGCTTAGCAAACTCAACACCCAAAGAACAAATAATCCAATCAAGAAATGGGCAGAAGATATGAACAGACATTTCTGCAAAGAAGACATCCAGATGGCCAACAGACACATGAAAAAGTGCTCCATATCACTCAGCATCAGGGAAATACAAATCAAAACCACAATGAGATACCACCTCACACCAGTCAGAATGGCTAAAATTAACAAGTCCAGAAATGACAGATGCTGGCGAGGATGCGGAGAAAGGGGAACCCTCCTACACTGTTGGTGGGAATGCAAGCTGGTGCAACCACTCTGGAAAACAGTATGGAGGTTCCTCAAAAAGTTGAAAATAGAACTACCCTATGACCCAGCAATTGCACTGCTGGGTATTTACCCTAAAGATACAAACGTAGTGATCCGAAGTGGCATGTGCACCCGAATGTTTATAGCAGCAATGTCTACAATAGCCAAACAATGGAAAGAACCTAGATGTCCATCAACAGACGAATGGATAAAGAAAAAGTGGTATATATACACAATGGAATACTATGCAGCCATGAAAAGAAATGAAATCTTGCCATTTGCGACGACGTGGATGGAACTAGAGGGTATCAAGCTTAGCGAAATAAGTCAATCGGAGAAAGACAACTGTCATATGGTCTCCCTGATATGCTGGAGAGGAGATGCAACATGGGGGGGGGGTTAAGGGGGTAGGAGAAGAGCAAATGAAACAAGATGGGATTGGGAGAGAGATAAACCATAAGTGACTCTTAATCTCACAAAACAAACTGAGGGTTGCTGGGGGGAGGGGAGTTGGGAGAGGAGGGGTGGGGTTATGGACATTGGGGAGGGTATGTGCTATGGTGAGTGCTGTGAAGTGTGTAAACCTGGCGATTCACAGACCTGTACCCCTGGGGAAAAATATATATATATATATTATATGTTTATAAAAAATAAAATAAAATAAAAGTATTAGCATTTCACAAATAAGAAAATAAAAGTTTGAAAGACTGTATAACTTGTATGAGTTACAAAGTATCTAAGGGTGTCAGAATTGAAACTCAGTTCTATACCTATCTAAAGCCCATGTTCAGAAACAGTAGTCATTACTAATTCTGTCATGTTTCTGCCCATAATCTTGGGACCGTTTTCTTAACATTGTTCATTTTTACCACTCACACTTTAAAATGTTTGTTTGAATAGGAAACAAATGTTATCAGTTTATCTTTATTGTTAATCCACAAACCCATGATTTTGATCCTTTAGTTTTCCTTGTTATAATCTGAAGCCAAAGAGCCAGAAGTGGATTGAAAAGTGGCTTGAATTGACAAGTGCCTCCATTAGTCTTCCTTCTTTTTAGAAAACCGAAGAATGACATCTTTTTTCTTTCCATTGATCCCACTTGTAGGCAGGGGTAGGAATCAACAGATAGGACTGTTATTTGAATAATGCATTTGCTATAAAACAGAATTTAAGAGTTAAATAACCTCTTGATTAACATCCAAATTTGTCATTTAAATATTTTTTAGGATTGCAGTATTGGAGGATATTGAGCTTTCTCTCCTTTTTTCTTACCTATTTCTGTAGTTGTAGATACCAACCTACCTGCTTAAATCTGATAGATTATCTTCTAACTCAAAACATTTTTTAAAAACTGGAAAATGAATCCTGGAACGTAGGCATCCAATTTCCTGACATCTCCACTTAGATACCTCATATCACTCATCCCAGTAAGCACTATCCTAACACTAACTTACTATCTGAAAACTTCAGCTTTAAAGCAGTCAACAAGATTAGTAATTACAGTAATTAACCACAATTACAATAAAACACATGAGATAACCACACAGTGGACCACAGACTTCCTCCACTCTGACCAATAAAGACCTTAGCCTCTTCGCTGAGCCATTCCACCAAAACAAATATGGCATAGAGCAAGTACTGGCATTTGACTAAATATATTAGCAGAACGCAGTGGAGAAGATGAGGGAAATAAACACTGTTTCAAGAAACAGGAAAAAGATGTACTGTAAAATATACTTTATAAACAAACATTTTATTTTTTAGAGATTTTATTTGACAGAGAGAGAGACAACAAGAGAAGGCCATAGCAGGGGGCGTGGGAGAGGGAGAAGCAGGCTTCCTGCTGAGCCAGGAGCCCAATATGGGGCTCGATCCCAGGACCTGGGATCATGACCTGAGCTGAAGGCAGACGTTTAACAACTGAGCCACCCAGGTGCCCCAATAAACAAATTTTTAAGTTTCATCCTTCGTAATCTGTGTGTAACAGCATAGATGTAGATAGATAGTATGTATATACACACAGGTAAACATACGTATTCTCATTTGTTAATAATGTCACCTTTTTATTTGCTATCCTAATATGATTGTCAGATTACAGTTTTTGATGTTTCTATTAAAATTAAATGCTAAGTAAAGGGTCATAGATATTTTGATGTACAGTGTGTCACCTTGATATGCACAGTAAAAATTTTAAAGAATTAATAATAACATTATTATTTAAAGTAACTTTTCTGTAGTCAAGTCTTCAAGTTTAACAAAAAGTCAAGTTGATAGTTTATTGTAAGTTAATATAACTATAAATTACCTCTTTAATATGATTGTGATAATTTAAATGTAGGCATGTACATATATATGTTTATGTGTGTACATGTGTGTGTATGCTTACACATAGGTTTTAATATGCTTATGCTTAGGTTTTAGTTAGGACTATTCTAGTATAAATACTCAAGATAGTTAAAGCAAATGATCATAAATTATGAATGGCTTTACTTGATATCATTTTGACTTAATGCTTCAGGATGTTTCCCAGAATTGAGGGGGTGTATTTGAAGAATATGGTCTGCCATACATTTTGTACCTGACCTAGTACCATTTCCACAGAGACCCATTGCCCAGAAATTGCTTTAGTTGTACATGCTGTGAAAGTGTTAAGTAGCGTCACAATGAACACAGGCCAGACTAATAATCTCTCTGTGAAATATTTTCCTAGTTTTAATGAGAGAGTGGTTTTTGAACTTCTGTATGGCTGCATTTTGAATAACTTTGAGTTTAATCAGGAAAAAAAAAAAAGGTGAAAATGTTGGGAAAATGTGGTGTATTACTCAGAGGCAGCAAAGGTGAATCCTGAACAGCATTTTATCTTTTGTGTTAATCTTCTAGCCTCTTTCATGTGTTAAGTGGTGTGTGTGGGGGGGCAGTGCTATTATGTTAATATCCTAAGAGCCAGCAGTACAACTCCATTTAGAAGGGAAAAAATTTATTCCTTAAAAAAAAACTTGATATGTAATTGGTGAGTTAATGTTTTTGAAAAACTTAGGTTTGCTAACCTATCATTTTCAGAAGTCCATTATAGAAATCTTTTATATGGACTATTCTGTATTCTGTATGTCCTATATATGAGAGTTCTGTAGGATGAGCACATGTCCCATCTCTAGGCACCTGGTTATAAGAAGAGAGCTATGTTGGTGTTAGGGAAGGATTATTGAGCTGGGATGGCTAGGTTAGATACCTAATGGGTAAATGTTTTACAGGGCCAAGGCCTATAATCTTGGGGACATTTTCTACCAGACAGGAATCATTTACATTTGTGTCATACAACGGTCTACAAGTTAACCTGTGACTTTGCTTTCTCTTGGCTTTTAATTAATAGTATATACTGTCAGTCAAAGATACTGTCTCATAGGTAATTAAACAGTCCTTAAATGGGATTGCTCCCATGTAAATGCCCTAGTGTAAAATTAAAAAGATCTTCTGCTTTCCCTTTGCCTTATTTCTAAATTGTGAATATTTTTTTTTTCTTTAACAGAATAGTTATTCGTGTGTGTGTAGCACTCTGTAAATGTTTTTAAAACATAAGAAAATGATTTAGGTGGTGACACACTGGGAGCTTATGCTCAGGGTTAAGCTTTGAGTATAAAACCCATCTGTCTAAGATAGGAATTTCTTCTTTGTTTCCAAGAGGGGGGAGAGATGAGATAATGGAGAAGGGGCCAGAAAGAACAAGAGTCAGAAAACATGAGACTGAGCACTGCATGGGGAAGGCCAAGAGAAACCAATAGTTGTGACATTACCAGAAGGAATTTTGAAAACAGAAATATCTAAGATTTTGAGTTTTTGTACTGTGCAGTAGGAAATCTAATCTATTTCTCTTGCCTTCTGTTCTTTAGTAAATTCTGTGCTCATGAATGCTTTATGTGTGCTTTTTAATTTTATTTTTAGAAACTGGTTAAAGGGCTCAATTACACTGGTAGATTATTCATTTATAAGGTATTTATGTACTAACGACGTTTGAACCCAATTGGGTGCTAAGCATGTATGATTTTCTGGACACACTGTGTTTAATCAACTGCAGAAAACAAAGAGCCTTTATGGATTGTATAGCTTAGTGCAGAAGTCAGGCAATAAATAAACACATAAATATGTAATTATAACTTTTGGTGAGTGCTATAAAAATAGGATTCGGTGATAGAGATTAGTAGGTTTAGAGATGTATTTTAATGACACCATCAAGGAAAGCCCCTCTAGGAGGAGGCCGTGAGGCAGACCTGAAACAAAGGCCACCCAAGGAAAAGGAGGTGTCCTTGCATTTTTGATTTTTTTAAAATTTTTAATTTTTTTTATAAACATATATAATGTATTTTTATCCCCAGGGGTACAGGTCTGTGAATCGCCAGGTTTACACACTTCACAGCACTCACCATAGCACATACCCTCCCCAATGTCCATAACCCCACCACCCCCTCTCGCAGCCCCCCTCGCCCCAGCAAAACTGTTTGTTTTGTGAGATTAGGAGTCACTTATGGTTTATCTCCCTCCCAATCCCATCTTGTTTCATTTATTCTTTTCCTAGCCCCTAAACCCCCACATTGCATCTCCACTTTCTCATATCAGGGAGATCATATGATAGTTGTCTTTCTCCGATTGACTTACTTCGCTAAACATAATACCCTCTAGTTCCATCCACGTCGTCGCAAATGGCAAGATTTCATTTCTTTTGATGGATGCATAGTATTCCATTGTATATATATACCACTTCTTCTTTATCCATTCATCTGTTGATGGACATCTAGGTTCTTTCCATAGTTTGGCTATTGTGGCATTGCTGCTATAAACTTTTGGGTGCACGTGCCCCTTCGGATCACTACGCTTGTATTTTTAGGGTAAATACTCAGTAGTGCAATTGCTGGGTCGTAGGGTAGTTCTATTTTCAATTTTTTGAGGAACCTCCATGCTGTTTTCCAGAGTGGTTGCACCAGTTTGCATTCCCACCAACAGTGTAGGAGGGTACCCTTTCTCCGCGTCCTCGCCAGCATCTGTCATTTCCTGACTTGTTAATTTTAGCCATTCTGACTGGTGTGAGATGGTATCTCATTGTGGTTTTGATTTGTATTTCCCTGATGCCGAGTGATGTGGAGCACTTTTTCATGTGTCTGTTGGCCATCTGGATGTCTTCTTTGCAGAAATGTCTGTTCATGTCCTCTGCCCATTTCTTTTTCTTTCTTTCTTTCTTTTTTTTTAAGATTTTATTTATTTGTTTGACAGAGATCACAAGTAGGCAGAGAGGCAGGCAGAGAGAGAGGGAAGCAGGCTCCCCGCAGAGCAGAGAGCCCGATGCGGGGCTCGATCCCAGGACCCTGAGATCATGACCTGAGCCGACGGCAGAGGCTTTAACCCACTGAGCTACCCAGGCGCCCCTCTCTGCCCATTTCTTGATTGGATTATTTGTTCTTTGGGTGTTGAGTTTGCTAAGCTCTTTATAGAGTTTGGACACTAGCCCTTTATCTGATATGTCGTTGGCAAATATCTTCTCCCATTCTGTCAGTTGTCTTTTGGTTTTGTTAAC
>NW_022633459.1:0-5924 GCF_010015895.1 Lontra canadensis
GAAGTAGCAGCCTGAGACTACCTCAGGTAGCAGGAGATCAGCTAGATAGCTTATCTAAAGATTGCAAACACCTACAAATCCAATAGGAGATTGAAGAGAAGAAGAACAGCAATTCTAAAAACAGAAAATCAACCACTTTCTGAAAGGTAGGACTGGCGGAGAAGTGAATCCAAAGCGACGGGAAGATAGCCTGCGGGGGGAGGGGCCGGCTACCGGCAAGCGGCAGAGCACAAAAGCAGGACTTTTAAAAGTCTGTTCCACTGAGGGACATCGCTCCAGAGGCTAAACCAGGGTGAAGCCCATGTGGGGTCAGCGTGGCCTCAGGTCCCGCAAGGTCACAGAAAGATCGGGGGTGTCTGAGTGTTGCAGAGCTTACAGGTATTAGAACAGGGAAGCCGGCTACAGAAACAGAGACGAGGAGTGAGCTCCCAACTCAGGGTTACCTTGAACCGGTCGCAGGCTCAGTCAGCTTGGAGCGCGGCTGGAGGCCAGGGTGACGAGAGTAATTGGGCTCTGTTCTCTGAGGGCGCACTGAGGAGCGGGGCCCCAGGCTCTCGGCTCCTCTGGGCGGGAGACTGGGAGGCCATCATCTTCATTCCTGTCCTCCAGAACTCTATGGAAAGCGCTCAGGGAACAATAGCTCCCGAAAGCAAACCCAAGCGGATTACTCAGCCCGGCCCCTGGTAAGGGTGGTGCAATTCCGCCTGGGGCAAAGACACTTGAGAATCACTACAACAGGCCCCTCCCCCCAGAAGATCAATAAGAAATCCAGCCAGGACCAAGTTCACCTACCAGGGAGTGCAGTTTCAATACCAAGGAGAGCAGCGGAATTCCAGAGGAGGAGAAAGCAAATCATGGAACTCATGGCTTTCTCCCCATGATTCTTTAGCCTTGCAGTTAATTTAATTTATTTTTCTTTTTCAATTTTTTTCTCTTCTTCTGCCAATTTTTTTTTAACTTTTACCCTTTTCTTTTTTAACGTTTTTTAACTAGTTTATCTAATATATGTATATATATATATATTTTTTTTTTCCTTTTTATATTTTTTCTTTATTCGTTTTCTTTTTTTAATTGTTTCTTTTTTTTTTCTTTCTTTCTGAACCTCTTTTTATCCCCTTTCTCCCCCCTCACGATTTGGGATCTCTTCTGATTTGGTTAAAGCATATTTCCGGGGGTTGTTGCCACCCTTTTAGTATTTTACTTGCTCCTTCATATACTCTTATCTGGACAAAATGACAAGGCAGAAAAATTCACCACAAAAAAAAGAACAGGAGGCAGTACCAAAGGCTAAGGACCTAATCAATACAGACATTGGTAATATGTCAGATCTAGAGTTCAGAATGACAATTCTCAAGTTTCTAGCTGGGATCGAAAAAGGCATGGGAATATTAGAGAAACCCTCTCAGGAGATATAAAAGCCCTTTCTGGAGAAATAAAAGAACTAAAATCTAACCAAGTTGAAATTAAAAAAAAAAGCTATTAATGAGGTGCAATAAAAAATGGAGGCTCTCAATGCTAGGATAAATGAGGCAGAAGAAAGAATTAGCGATATAGAAGACCAAATGACAGAGAATAAAGAAGCTGAGCAAAAGAGGGACAAACAGCTACTGGACCACAAGGGGAGAATTCGAGAGATAAGTGACACCATAAGACGAAACAACATTAGAATAATTGGGATTCCAGAAGAAGAAGAAAGAGAGAGGGGAGCAGAAGGTATATTGGAGAGAATTATTGGAGAGAATTTTCCCAATATGGCAAAGGGAACAAGCATCAAAACCCAGGAGGTTCAGAGAACCCCCCCTCAAAATCAGTAAGAATAGGTCCACACCCCGTCACCTAATAGTAAAATTTACAAGTCTTAGCGAAAAAGAGAAAATCCTGAAAGCAGCCCGGGAAAAGAAGTCTGTAACTTAAAATGTTAAAAATATTAGATTGGCAGCAGACTTATGCACAGAGACCAGGCAGGCCAGAAAGAGCTGGCATGATATATTCAGAGCACTAAATGAGAAAAACATGCAGCCAAGAATACTATATCCAGCTAGGCTATCATTGAAAATAGGAGGAGAGATTAAAAGCTTCCAGGACAAACAAAAACTGAAAGAATTTGCAAACACCAAACCAGCTCAACAGGAAATATTGAAAGGGGTCCTCTAAGCAAAGAGAGACCCTAAAAGTAGTAGATCAGAAAGGAACAGAGACAATATACAATAACAGTCACCTTACAGGCAATACAATGGCACTAAATTCATATCTCTCAATAGTTACCCTGAATGTTAATGGGCTAAATGCCCCAATCAAAAGACACAGGGTATCAGAATGGATAAAAAAACAAAACCCATCTATACGTTGCCTACAAGAAACTCATTTCAGACCCAAAGACACCTCCAGTTTAAAGTGAGGGGGTGGAAAAGAATTTACCATGCTAATGGACATCGGAAGAAAGCAGGAGTGGCAATCCTTATATCAGATTAATTAGATTTTAAGCCAAAGACTCTAATAAGAGATGAGGAAGGACATTATATCATACTCAAAGGATCTGTCCAACAAGAAGATCTAATAATTTAAAATATCTATGCCCCTAACGTGGGAGCAGCCAACTATATAAACCAATTAATAACAAAATCAAAGAAACACATCGACAATAATACAATAAGAGTAGGGGACTTTCACACTCCTCTCACTGAAATGGACAGATCATCCAAGCAAAAGATCAACAAGGAAATAAAGGCCTTAAATGACACACTGGACCAGATGGACATCACAGATATATATTCAGAACATTTCATCCCAAAGCAACAGAATACACATTCTTCTCTAGTGCACATGGAACATTCTCCAGAATAGATCACATCCTGGGTCCTAAATCAGGTCTCAACCGGTATCAAAAGATTGGGATCATTTCCTGCATATTTTCAGACCACAATGCTCTGAAGCTAGAACTCAATCACAAGAGGAAATTTGGAAAGAACCCAAATACATGGAGACTAAAGAGAATCATTCTAAAGAATGAATGGGTCAACCAGGAAATTAAAGAAGAATTGAAAAAAAATTCATGGAAACAAATGATAATGAAAATACAACAGTTCAAAATCTGTGGGATACAACAAAGGCAGTCCTGAGAGGAAAATTATATAGCGGTACTAGCCTATCTCAAGAAACAAGAAAGGTCTCAGGTACACAACCTAACCCTACACCTAAAGGAGCTGGAGAAAGAACAAGAAAGAAACCCTAAACCCAGCAGGAGAAGAGAAATCACAAGATCAGAGCAGAAATCAATGAAATAGAAACCAAAAAAAAAAAAAAAAAAAAAAAAAACCAAACCAAAACAAAACAAAACAATGGAACAAATCAACGAAACTAGGAGTTGGTTCTTTGAAAGAATTAATAAGATTGATAAACCCCTGGCCAGACTTATCAAAAAGAAAAGGGAAAAGACCCAAATAAATAAAATCATGAATGAAAGAGGAGAGATCACAACTAACACCAAAGAAATACAGACAATTATAAGAACATACCATGAGCAACTCTACGCCAACAAATTTGACAATCTGGAAGAAAAGGATGCATTCCTAGAGACATATAAACTACCACGACTGAACGAGGAAGAAATAGAAAGCCTGAACAGACCCATAACCAGTAAGGAGATTGAAATAGTCATCAAAAATCTCCAAACAAACAAAAGACCAGGGCCAGACAGCTTCCCAGGGGAATTCTACCAAACATTGAAAGAAGAACTAATTCCTATTCTCCTGAAACTGTTCCAAAAAATAGAAATGGAGGGAAAACCTCCAAACTCATTTTATGAGGCCAGCATCACCTTGATCCCAAAACCAGACAAGGATCCCATAAAAAAAAAAAAAAAACACACTACAGACCAATATCCTTGATGAACACAGATGTGAAAATTCTCACCAAAATACTAGCCAATAGGATTCAACAGTACATTAAAAGGATTATTCACCACGACCAAGTAGGATTTATTCCAGGGCTGCAAGGTTGGTTCAACATCCACAAATCAATCAATGTGATACAACACATTAATAAAAGAAAGAACAAGAACCATATGACACTCTGAATAGATGCTGAAAAAGCACTTGACAAAGTACAGGATCCCTTCCTGATCAAAACTCTTCAAAGTGTAGGGATAGAGGGCACATACCTCAATATTATCAAAGCCATCTATGAAAAACGCACCGCAAATATCATTCTCATGGAGAAAAACTGAAAGCATTTCCGCTAAGGTCAGGAACACAGCAGGGATGTCCATTATCACCACTGCTATTCAACATAGTACTAGAAGTCCTAGCCTCAGCAATCAGACAACAAAAGGAAAGTAAAGGCATCCAAATCGGCAAAGAAGAAGTCAAACTATCACTCTTCGCAGATGACATGATACTATATGTGGAAAACCCAAAGACTCCACTCCAAAACTGCTAGAAGTTGTACAGGAATTCAGTAAAGTGTCAGGATATAAAATCAATGCACAGAAATCAGTTGCATTTCTCTACACCAACAACAGGACAGAAGAAAGAGACATTAAGGAGTCAATCCCAATTAAAATTGCACCCACAACTATAAGATACCTAGGAATAAACCTAACAAAAGAGGCTAAGAATCTATACACAGAAAACTATAAAGTACTCATGAAAGAAATTAAGGAAGACACAAGGAAATGGAAAAATGTCCCATGCTCCTGGATTGGAAGAATAAATATTGTGAAAATGTCTTTGCTACCTAAAGCAATCTACACATTTAATGCAATTCCTATCAAAGTACCATCCATTTTTTTTTTCAAAGAAATGGAACAAATAATCCTAAAATTTATATGGAACCAGAAAAGACTGCGAATAGCCAAAGGAATATTGAAAAAGAAAGCCAAAGTTGGTGGCATCACAATTCTGGACTTCAAGCTCTCTTACAAAGCTGTCATCATCAAGACAGCATGGTACTGGCACAAAAACAGACGCATAGATCAATGGAACAGAATAGAGAGCCCAGAAATAGACCCTCAACTCTATGGTCAACTAATCTTCGACAAAGCAGGAAAGAATGTCCAATGGAAAAAAGCCTCTTCAATAAATGGTGTTGGGAAAATTGGAGAGCCACATGCAGAAAAATGAAATTGGATCATTTCCTTACACCACACACGAAAATAGACTCAAAATGGATGAAGGACCTCAATGTGAGAAAGGAATCCATCAAAATCCTTGAGGAGAACACAGGCAGCAACCTATTCGACCTCAGCCACAGCAACATCTTCCTAGGAATATCGCCAAAGGCAAGGGAAGCAAGGGCAAAAGGAACCATTGGGATTTTATCAAGATCAAAAGCTTTTGCACAGCAAAGGAAACAGTTAACAAAACCAAAAGACAACTGACAGAATGGGAGAAGATATTTGCAAACGACATATCAGATAAAGGGCTAGTGTCCAGAATCTATAAAGAACTTTGCAAACTCAACACCCAAAGAACAAATAATCCAATCAAGAAATGGGCAGAAGACATGAACAGACACTTCTGCAAAGAAGACATCCAGATGGCCAACAGACACATGAAAAAGTGCTCCATATCACTCGGCATCAGGGAAATACAAATCAATGAGATACCACGTCACACCAGTCAGAATGGCTAAAATTAACAAGTCCGGAAATGACAGATGCTGCCGAGGATGCGGAGAAAGGGGAACCCTCCTACACTGCTGGTGGGAATGCAAGCTGGTGCAACCACTCTGGAAAACAGCATGGAGGGTCCTCAAAATGTTGAAAATAGAACTACCCTATGACCCAGCAATTGCACTACTGGGTATTTACCCTAAAGATACAAACGTAGTGATCCGAAGGGGCACGTGCACCCGAATGTTTATCGCAGCAATGTCTACAATAGCCAAACTATGGAAAGAACCTAGATGCCCATCAACAGACGAAT
>NW_022633460.1:0-5922 GCF_010015895.1 Lontra canadensis
TGTCTTTCTGATCTCCAAAATACTTATTCATTATTAAACTGTCAAGTCAAACATTATCTCCTCTGTGAAGAAATGCATGATGTTATAAGCAAAATTCAAAATTCTTCTTTTATATCCTTGACATATGGTATTTCTTAAATATATTATGGTAGGAATTAATTAGTACTTCATTTAATACAACTTATTAATACCTGTTTAATACAAAAAACACACAAGACTTAATGCAGATGAAAATCCACTGGCCCTATTTTCAGATGTATCTCTGCATGGAGAAGAGAGGGTAGAGATTAGGAAAAGTGAAGAATCAGTCTAAGAAAAATGCTAAAGATCTTACCTAGAAGGAATATAAACATCTTCTATTTTTATTTCAGCATTATCTTCAAATACATAAATCAAGATATATATTTGTTTTGTCTAAAGATATGAAGATATTTACCATAGATAAGAGGGGGAAAATAATAGTCAAAACCACTACCTAGACCAAGATGAACTCAGTACCATTAGTTTATATCCCTCATGTCCTTCGTGAAATTCTGACAATTGTTCTTCTCCTTTTAGGACTTCACACAAGGCAGTCGCTGTGCATAATTACAAGGTGCACTTTCCCACAGTCCTCTTACTTACTTTCTAACATTTCTCTGTGTAGATCTCAGAAGCACCTAGAAGAGAGCATACTCTTAAGCCCAGTTCTCCAATATTTTATGTGCATACACAGACATGCTAATGTAGTCAAGCATGCAGTTATTAAAAAAAAAAAAAACAACTTTTCCCAAGGAAACTAATACAGGGCAAATATAATACCAGATGTAGGCAAGACTGTGATGCAATTCTCTTGAGGAATGTAGTTAATAATAAAAGTGTCGAGAGATGCTTTCATATACAATTAAATATTTTTTCATCCTTCAACGGCTTCTAAAATTGAATACATGAACATTGGAAATAAGTAGCATTAATTCCAACATTTCATTTCAAATATACCCAGGGACTCATAATTTTTTAAAAAAGATTTTATTTATTTATTTGACAGATAGAAATCACAAGTAGGCAGTCAGGTACAGAGAGAGAGGGAGGCAGGCTCCCTGCCGAGCAGAGAACCCGATGCGAGGCTCGATCCCATGACCCTGGGATCATGACCTGAGCCGAAGGCAGAGGCTTTAACCCACTGAGCCACCCAGGTGCCCCAGGGACTCATAATTTAACTTCATGAAACTGAAAGGAAGAAGTGGAAATTGAGGGGTGTTCCTAGCTATAGCTAATCTAAACACTTTTAAGTTTACATCACTAAGATAAAATCTTAACAGATTTTTTTCACTTTGATTAATCTCTTCTAGAAATCACCTCAGTCGTCAGTTTTAACCAATTGATGCTAGCTAGCCAAATCACCAAATAGAGAGCCAACTACATAATGTTTCATGATAAGCTGGATCACAGAGGCAAAACGAGTATACTGATTTACAATCTTTATACTGCCTCAATAAATGTGTCTAAGAGTATTTTACCTATAATATCCACATTATTGAGTGGTTAATATAACCTTGTTGTTTTACATAGAAAAAGGGAACTGCAAAGTAAAAACCGAATTATTATGTTGTGTTATATTGGAGGTCTTCCACCTCCAATTTAATTAATTAATTAATTCAGTTTAATTTTATATTGTTCTATTATTTTTACATATTTGAACAGTTTGCCTATTATTTAACTGAATAATCCATACTCTCTCAGAATGTTATAGAGGTACCATGCTGGAGATTTGGGAAAATGGAAAATTACGTCATGTTTTGGGTTGATCATTCTATTTAAGCAGATTTTATATAAGTGAAAAATAAATGATAACTCTGCACTAACACTTAGATGAGACAATATTTAAAGATGAATGAGTAAAACTAAGAGCACTAAATGACAATTCATTTAATCCAAAATTTTCAGAATGATATCATCTTCAAGTTCCTTAAGATACATATGAAAACCCAGTTGAGGCAGTAGGCATATTTTCAGGACTGGCAAGATTATTGTCCTAGAATTTGTATTATCAGCAAAAACACTGTGGGGTTCGGAGGCCCAGTGCCTTGAAGACCTTGCAGCAAATCTTGGTGGTGTACGGCAGGATCCAGAGAGCACACTGTGCATGAGGCTGGGGCTTTTCAGTGAGGCCCCTATTATTATTTTTTTTTTCTACAGCATGGAATTTGAAAGCCCTGTAAGTTTGTAGAATTACGTTTTTATTGACCCAAAGCCTTTCCTACCTTGTGATGATTAGGATTTGCTTGACAGAGAGACAGTGAAAGCATCATTTAGGCTCATTGGTATAGGGGAATCACTACTCAAAATATCTCTCAGAGGGGGCGCCTGGGTGGCTCAGTTGGTTAGGGGAACAGTTCTTTATTTCAGCTCAGGTCATGATCTCAGGGTCCTGAGATCAAGCCCTGTTTCTGGCTCCATGCTCAGTGGGGACTCTGCTTGGGATTCTCTTTCCCCCCCTTCCCCTCTGCCTTTCCCCCTCAAATAAATACATAAATCTTTGAAAAAGAAAAGTACCTCTTAAAGAAATGAGGGGATATACACCCACATTCATACCCACATGACACACATCCACACTTACCCAGATTTTCACACACATCACATACAACTATACTTATTTCTCTATCAACATGAGACAATATAGGGCAAACATGGGTGACCTAATTCCTATAAAGCCACTGGTTTGAGGGAAGTGGTAAAAGTTTCCATATTCTTAGAAACAGATACTTCCTTATGGGAAAGAGAAACAAGACATAACAGCCATTGGGGCATAATGATCATCTGAACAAAAACAAGAGAAATGGTTTACACAGAAATAACAATTTCAAGCCTGCATGTGCAAGTATTTTTGTTTTTAAGCACCCTAAAAAATGTCCACTGTGAAGAAGGGCATCCTGTGATTGCATGGGGATCATTATATTAAATCCACAAGCTGATGATTGTGGGACTGATGGGTACTCCCCCATTCCTAGACCTTCAAACCTTGGAGGGGTGCCTTTATAAGCTGTGCGAGCTACGTCTTCAAGAGCAACATTTTTCTTGTTAGCTCCCTTGTGTGCAAATTATCTCTAACCAGTTCCACCTGCTTTGTTTTGTTTTGATTTTTTCCTCTCTCTTCTTTTTAGCATTCATTTTTATGACATTGAGGCTCAGGTCTTGGGGGTCCAGTAACAAACATATAATGAAAACCTGAAGTGTTCACTGACAATTTTAACTCCAACCTCCAACTGCAAGTATCATTCTACTTTCCTCCATTTTGAGATTTGTAATTTATACTCCAAGGTGAGGAACAGACTTCCCATTAATCTAAGTTTCCAGATTCCACATCTTTAATGTACATAAAAGACTTTACAGGGTTGGTATAAGGATTAATGAACAGATTTTTATCATTGCATTTATTCAACAAAATCTTATTCTAAATATATCTCTGTCAGCACCATATTAGGTATAGGAGATATTAACCAAGGTACTTTTTTCTGATCTCTACTTACAATTGCGAACTAAATATCTGTACTAGGGAGTTCTCTGTTCTTTATTAAATATTTCCATAAGTGGAGGGTTTTTTTTTCTTTGCACTTACTTTCACACTGAGATTACCTTTTAATATAAATTTATTGTCTCGTGGAGTACCACACCAAGTCACTGAGACCAGTAAAAGGGAAGTCCAAGTCGTATTTATTGTCACCTGTATGCTAAAATATTAGGAGACACTGAGTGATAAAATATTAAATTACTATATATCTGTCTGTCATAAAGCCCTAATTCTAAAGATACATATCAATAGAATACAACTGGAAAACTGTGCAGATTACTTTGACCCCAAAAGGAAACTTCAGTGAAGGCCTTCTAAAAGGGATGCCAAGAAAACCTGAGTTTAGTCTTGAAGGATAAATATGATTTGACCATCATCAGAAAAATCAGAAAGCATTCTCCATAGAGGAAATATCACAATGAGAGAAAAATAAGTTGAGTGGAAGCACCACCATAAAAGAATAATGTCCTAAAATAAAAAATGAGAAGAGGCCTTCAAGAGAAAATATTACATTAGGTATTTATAACTACACACACACACGCACATACACACACACACACACACACACACATATATATATATGCTCTTAGAGAAGTAATTATTTTTCCTTCAGCTATAGTAATGGCACTTGATTTTTTTTAAGATTTTATTTATTTATTTGAGGGAGAATGAGTGAGAGAGAGCATGAGAAAGGAGAAGGTCAGAGGGAGAAGCAGACTCCCCAAGGAGCTGAGAGCCCGATGCGGGACTCGATCCCCGAAGTCCGGGATCATGACCTGAGCTGAAGGCAGCTGCTCAACCAACTGAGCCACCCAAGCACCCCTGAACTTGATTTTAAAAATTTTCATTTAGGGACACCTGGGTGGCTCAGTGGGTTAAAGCCTTGGCCTTCGGCTCAGGTCATGATCCCAGGGTCCTGGAATTGAGCCCCACATCAGGCTCCCTGCTCAGTGGGGAGCCTGCATCTCTGCCTGCCTCTCTGCTGACTTGTGATCACTGTCTTTCCAATAAATAAATAAATAATAAATAAATAAATAAATAAATAAATAAATAAAAATCTTAATTTTTAAAAAAATTTAAATTCCAGTTAGTTAACATATGTGTAATATTTGTTTCAGTTTTGAGTTTAGCGATTCAACACTTATGTATAACTCTCCTTTCTCATCACAAGTGCCCTCATTAGTCCCCATCAACTATTTCACCCATCCCCCACCTTAAGCTTCCCTTTGGATAACCATCAGTTTGTTCTTTACAGATAAGAGTCTAGAACTTGCTTGCTTTTATTAAAAAAGTCTTTTACTTATATTTCAGATCTTAGCAAAAGACAGTTTTTTAAACGCTAATTTCATATTTACTTCACTGTCTTTAATTTGAATTTCCATTTCTACTTCAATTATATGATAATAATGATAAAGAGGATACTGAGTGTGATCATAAACATTAACACAGTTGATTTTGTTCTATATACAATAAGTTATAATACATTATACTGACATTTCTTATGCAGTGACATCAATACCACTTGGTATTTTTTAGCAGAGATTAAGATATTAACAGTTGTGCTTTTAAGAAATGCCCTTTACAGAGGCAGCTGGGTGGCTCAGTTGTTAGGCATCTGCCTTTGGCTCAGGTCATGATCCCAGGGTCCTGGGGTCGAGCCCCACATGGGGCTCCCTCCCTCACAGGAAGCCTACTTCTCCCTCTCCCACTCCCCCTGCATGTGTTTCCTCTCTTGCTGTATCTCCCCCTGTCAAATAAAAAAAAAATAAAATCTTAAAAAAGAAAGAAAGAAAGAAAAAGAAATGCCCTTTACTGAGGCTTCTGGGTGGTACAGTTGGTTGAGCATCAGATTCTTGGTTTCTGCTCAGGTAATGATCTCAGGGTTTGGGTATTAAATCCTTGGAAATCTCTGTGTTCAGAGGTTTCTGAACCTTCCCAGGGTCCCTCCCACACTGATGCTTGTATGCACCCACTCTTTCTCTCTAAAATAAATAAAAAATACTAACAAAAAGAAAAGAAATGCCCTTTACTAAAAGCTAATGGAACGTCAAACAAATCTTCATAATTTCTTCCTTTTATGTCACCTATTGACTAAATGTGTGTTCTAAACAATTCTGTATGCATAAATGTTGATTTTGTTTAAATAGGAATTAGAACTTGTCTTGAATGTAAAATCTAGAAGTGTGTATTACAGCAGCACAAATAAACTTGAGAAAGCACAAAATCTGACCCCAAACTAGTATTTCTCAAAATGAAATTTTATTACTTAAAAAGAGTTAAATGAGAAATCAAGATGGATCCTTAGAGTAGAAAATCTTAAACACTCGATCTCGAATCTGTTTGGTCTTTACCCCATACACAATAGGATTGAG
>NW_022633461.1:0-5919 GCF_010015895.1 Lontra canadensis
GGTGAGAGCAAACAGAGGCTCGCTCTGTGTTTGTGTTTGGTCTGGAACCCAACACCCTTTGTCAGAAATCAGAGGCAGAACAAGCTGTCCACCCCTTAGATACCTGAGCCTCACCTCCCTGTGCTGGACTTGAGATCTGATTGTTTCCTGGTGTGCTCCTGTCCCTCCCACTGGGGTGTCCAGGGAAAAGACCGGCCTTCTGCTTCCCACTCTGCCCCTGAAACCAGCCCAGGGTCCACATGTAGGAAACTCAATTGCTTTTGTTTGGGAAGGAAGGAGGGAAGGGTGTGGGAGTTTCTCCCAAAGAGGGAAGGGAGCCTGGTGGTCAGATCTCCTAGGATCCTGCACCCAGGGCACCTCTCTGAAGAGATGATGGTCGTTCATTCCCTCAGCACCCCTGCCTCCTGCTCATCCCCTCACTCTCTGCTGGTCATTGGACTTGGCTCTGCCATGGGAGGTGTCACTGCCTCATAAGGGTCACTGCCTCACTCATTATCAAGCAACTGGGCAAAGCTGCCCCCCCTCCAGGTCTTTGGGACCTGAGTCCTGGACTGACCTCCCAGCTTGTTCCTGGTATCTCCAAGTATCATTTCTGCTCAGAGCCCATCCCCATGCTGGGTTGTCAGGTCATTGAGGAGCCAGGAGGGGTCCACGGCTGTCTCTGACTCTGTCCTGTGTCTTCCACAACCAAAGGCTGCTCTGTAATTGACATTGGAGACAGCCTGTGCTCTCAGACACACAGACCATGGGGCTTACTTTCTCTGAGGCTCAGATCCTCATGTATTTATCTTGAGATACACAGATCTGCCTTATTCTTTGAAGGACTCTGGTTGGCTGAGAGGTGAGAAATGCCAACTCTGATTCAAGATGCCTGTGGAGAAATCACAGGTACCACCCAGGGCAATGTTCTTTCTGTTGTCTGCACAGCGGAGTTACCCAAACCCAACATCACAAGCAACAACTCTGACCCTGTGGAGAATGTGGATTCTGTGCTATTAACCTGTGAACCTCAGACTCAGAACACGAGCTACCTGTGGTCAGTAAGCAGTAAGAGCCGCCCGGCCAGCACCAGGCTGGAGCTGTCCCTGGACAACAGGACTCTCACTATACATGGTGTCACAAGGGATGACACAGGACCCTATGTGTGTGCAACTCGGAACCCAGTGAGTGACGGTCGTAGTGACCCATTCACCCTGAATGTTCTCTGTGAGTAGCTTCCGTTCCTCCCAAACCCGGGCTGCCAACCCAAATCCACACAGCCAGGGGCCAGGCCACATCCATCCTCTGGGGTCCGAGTCCATGACTCTCAGCTGGACCCCCAAGCTGGCCAAAACGGCTTGTCCCAGGGAAACCTGGGCAGGCCTGGCCAAGACTAGGAGGGGACAGGCTGCTCCTCCCTGAGAGGGTCACCAGCCTGTGAGGGGAAACAGGTGAATGTCTCAGACCCAGGCTGAACACAGGGGGTTTCTGGTTGGGACTTTATAAAATGAGGTTGGGACCCAGCTCAGAGGGATACTGTGGCCCTTGTACAGACCAGGAGCTTCCCTTTCCCTTGGATTGCATCAACTGTGGCTTTATTCTGTTTGCTCCAGATGGCCCGGATGCCCCCACCATTTCCCCCTCAGACTCCTATTACCATCCAGGGGCCAACCTCAGTCTCTCCTGCCACGCAGCCTCTAACCCACCTGCACAGTATTCTTGGCTTATCAATGGGAGGCCCCAGCCATACACACAGGAGCTCTTTATCCCCAACATCACTGCGAATGATAGTGGATCCTATACCTGCCTTGCCTCTAACTCTGGCACTCGCCTCAATAAGACCACAGTCAAGACTGTCACAGTCTCTGGTAAGTGGGTGTCTGGAGCATCTGCATGGATCGCTGTGGTGAAGGTCTGTATGGCTTCCAGAAAAGAGCCTAGAAGTTATTTCCCATTTGCTTATGTCACAAGCAAATACCGAGTCTGTCCCTGAACTCTCCCTTTACATGTCTGCAGATGCTTCCTCCCCTTGCTCTCTGATTTCTCAAGGCAGACCTTGGGTCCAGCCTGGAATGTGGGGAGGGGCATCTCAGTTCCAGAAAGCCCCATGCACAAAATGGGGCTTCGCAAATGGAGAAGAAGAATGATCATCTAGTCAAGTTGTTTTTTGTTGTTGAACTGCAGAAGTCCTTTCTGTAATCCGGATATTAACCTCTTACAGATATGGTTTGCAAATGTTTCCTTCTTATCCATGGGTTGCCCTCACATTTTCTTTGTTAGTGACCTTTATTTGACACATGATGTGACATAGTTTCCGGTGTACAACATAATGATTGGACAACTCTGTATGTTATACTCATTGAATACAATGTAGCTCCCATCTGTCCCCATGCAGCCTGATCAAAATACCATTGACTATATGTCCTATGCTGTACGTTTCATCCCTATATCCTATTCATTCCATAACTAGTACTACCACTCTCCAGATTCTGTCTTTTGATGCACTGAAGTTTTCCATTTTGATGTATCCAATTCATCTGCTTTTTCCTTTTATTGTCTTTGCTTTGGGTATCATATCTAAAAAATCATTGGGAAATTCAGCTTCAGTAAGATTTTGCATTACGTTTGTTTTTAGACTTTTATTATTTGACTCTTAAATTTTTATTTTTTTTAAGATTTTATTTATTTATTTGACAGAGAGACAGCGAGAGAGGGAACAGAACAGGGGGAATGGGACAGGGAGAAACAGGCTTCCCACCAAGCAGGATCCCAGGACTCTGGGATCATGGCCTGAGCCAAAGGCAGACACTTAATGACTGAGCCACCCAGGTGCCCTGACTCTTATGTTTGGATGTTTGACATGTTTACGTTATTATTTGTATATAATGTAAGACCTGGTCCAACTTCATTCATTTGCATGGATATCCAGCATTCCCAACAGTTGAATAGATATTTTTCTCCATTGAATGATCATGATAACCTTCTTGAAAATCATTCAACCACATATGCCAGGGTTTGTTTGGGGTGCCTATTCCATTTCATTGGTCTCTATGTCTATCTTTATACAAGATCCCCATTGTTATCAGTTACTGTACCTTTTCAGTCAAGAAGTAGGAGTCCTCCAACTTTGTTCTTTTTTAAAATAAGTTTGGGTGTTTGAGGCCCCTGAATTTCTGCATGAATTTTTGGAAATTCCTATTTCTGCAAAGTATTTCCTTAAGTATTTGGTAGGGAGGTAACCTGGCTGGCTCAGCTGGTGGAGCATGCGACTCCTGATCTTGGGATTGTAGGTTTGAGCGCCACATTGGGTGTAGCGATCACTTAAAAATGAAATCTTAAAAAAAGGAGCTTGGTAGGAATTACATTGAATCTGTGGATCTCTTTGGGTAACATTGTCATCTTAACAAGATTAACTTTCATCATCCATGAACATGAGATGTCTTTCCATTTATTTGTGTCCTCTGTAGTTTCTTTCAGTAATGTTTTATAGATTTCCATATACAGTCTATTGACTTAGTTAATTTCTAAGTATTTGATTCTTTTTTTCCTAAGTATTTTATTCATTTTAGTGTTATTGAAATAGAATGGTTTTCCTAATTTCTTTTTTGGGTTTTTCATTGTTAGTTAGCAACACAGTAATTTTTGTATGTTGATTTTTTATCCCACAAATTTGTTGTAATTGTTTATTAGTTCAACAGTGTTTTTGTGGAATCTTTAGGGGTGTGTATATAAAACTTAATGTCATCTGCAAACAGACATAGTTGTACTTAGTTTTTTCCCAATTTGATTGCACTGTGGTTTTTTCCCCTCCTAATTATTTTTTTAAAGATTTTATTTATTTATTTGACAGAGATGACAAGTAGGGAGAGAGGTAGGCAGGGAGAGAGGAGGAAGCAGGCTCCCCACTGAGCAGAGAGCCTGATGTGGGGCTTGATCCCAGGACCCTGGGATCATGATCTGAGCCAAAGGCAGAGGCTTTAACCCACTGGGCCACCCAGGTGCCCCTCCTAATTATTTTTGCCTGGACTTCTGTACTGTGTCAAATACAGGCAGTGAAAGTGTCATGTTTATCTCCTACCTGATCTTAGAGTAAAGGCTTCCATGTTTCATCATGGAGGATGATACTGGCTGTGTGTGTTTCATATAAGGCCTTTTTTATGAGGCAGTAGTTTCCTTATATTGTAAGGGTGCCAATATGCTGTATACAGTAACCACTCTGCAGAAGTGTTTCACCATAAGAGTCAAGCCACAGATCTGTAAGTAAAAGTCTTCTTCAGAGTGAGAAATCTTATAGATTGAAAACTCTTTGATTCCTAAGTTAATGAAGATGGGGCAGGAGGTTCTCATTTCCTAGTAAATTATAACAGTGTAAATGCCTTCCGTACCTTACATGAAGCTGCTTTGGACACAGAGATAGAAGGACTGTGAATCTTCCTCCTCCAATATATATGGAAAGGAGTATAAGGAGTGAGGCCCTATCTTCTGTACTGTGTCACAAAAGTTTAAGAAAATCACACAGAAGTCCATGGGAAAAAATTCCTCATGATGATGAGATTGCTGGCCACATAGGCTAAGAGGTTCCTTGTTGATGATACTACAGTGATGTCTAGGCAGAGCAGACACATGACGGAGGGTTAGAGGGGAAGGTATAGCCCTCTCCTTACAGATTGTCCGTGAACAAAAACACTCATCCTTTTGCACAGCAGGGCCATACTCTGGGGCACCTTCACAGAGCTCATGGGGCCCTCAGAGCGGCAGAGATCTCAAAGGAAGGAGCATAACCTGGGCCCCAGGCCCATTCTCATTCAGTCACTTCCTGTGTTTCCCTACAGAGGCAGTGTCCAAGCCCTCTCTCCATGCCAGCAAAACCACAGTCACAGAAGACAAGGACTCTGTGGTCCTGACCTGCTCCACAACTAACACTGGGGTCTCCATTCACTGGTTCTTCAATGGCCAGAGTCTAAAGCTCACGGAGAGGATAACACTATCCCAGGACAACAGCACCCTCACCATACGCCCTATCAGGAAGGAGGATGCCGGGAATTACCAGTGTGAGGTCTCCAACCTGGTCATTTCCAGGAAAAGTGACCCTGTGTGGCTGGATGTGAGCTGTGAGTGACCCTCGAACTCTCCCCTTCCTCCATGTATATTTCATGGCAGGCAGTGTGAAATGAGTGGAGGCCTTCAGGAAGTGGGGAGCCTCCTTCAGAGTCTCTAGGGCAATATGGATAAAATTCCCCCAAATTAGATGAATCTTGTTAGCATCTTGGTTCTGATTTGTACCAGTTTTTGGAACTCGGGCAAGATATTCAACCTCCTGAACCTCATTTTCCTCTTCTCTAAAACTGGAAAGAACAGCTGGATCCCAGGGAAGTTGTGAGAGTAGTTAGTATGAGTTCATGAGATGAAATCCTGAGACAGCGCCACATTCAGATTCAGGGCTCAGTCAAATTTAGCAACTATTGTCCTTTGGTTATTAACATTTTTGTTGCCAGCTGTACTGTCTCGGGGAATTGGGATTGAGTGTTGTCTGATCACATTCCAGCTCTCTGACCTTCACTGATTTACTGAGCCCTGTACACACTGAGTTGCTCATTGTGCACAGTGGGTGTGACACCTGGCCCCTCATGGGAAGGGAAGCAGCAGATGAGCCAACATACATATTTCCCACGTGCCTGGCACAGAGAAGACCTCAAAAGCAGTCAGCTGGTGTTATTATCTTTAATCAGTGTTGAGTGGACACTGATTAGTGTGGACCTTAGAGGTAAGGGCCTCCCTCTAAGACCATCAGTGAGGATGGAACAGAAGACACGGGGAAGAGGCATAATGTGAAAGGAAAATAAACAGGATGTCAGCCTTGGCCCTTGGGGGTGGGAGGAAAATGTGAAAATTGAAGCAAGTCCAGAGTTTCACTGTGAGGAACAGAAATGATGCAGCAGC
>NW_022633462.1:0-5910 GCF_010015895.1 Lontra canadensis
TGGGAATGAGGCCTACTTAGAAATTATGCAACAATATGGAAATGGCTACAAAAAGAGTTAAGTTCTACATTTCAAAGAGGAATGGAAAATTTGGGGGAGGTGTCTTCATGTCCATTTGCCCCAGAGATGAGGCCAGATCTTTTCCCAAAAGGGATGCCACCGCCTCCACACCAACATTCTCTGCTAGGCAATGTCAAATGCCCTAGGCCTCATGATGTTAGGATAGTGCTGAAGCCAAATTATGAGTAGGCCCGTGGTCCCAAACTCACAAAAACATGACCAGACTCCCAAGTTTCTTCTTGGTTATTTCAATTTTTATTTAAGTTCTAATTAGTTAACATTTAGTATAACATTTGTTTCAGGAGTAGAATTTAGTGATTCTTCACCTACCTATAACACCCCATATTCATACTACCAAGTGCCCACCAATCACACCCATTTAGACCATCTCCCACCTAGCTCCCTCCATCTACCCTGTTTGTTCTCTGTTATTGAGTGTTTCATGGTTTGCTTCCCTTTCCCTTTCTTTTTCCCCTTCCCACGTGTTCATCTGTTTTGTTTCTTAAATTCTGCATCAGAAAGAAGTCGTATGTTATTTGTCTTTCTTTGACTGACTTATTTCATTAACACAACACTCTAGCTCCATATGTCACAACTATATACATATCTATATATGTCACAACTCCTTTATCCATTCCCCAACAGATGGACAGTTGAGTGCATTCCATGGTTTGGCTATCGTTGATAAGCCTGCTATAAACATCAGGGTGCATGCGCCCCTTTGAGTCTATAGTTTTGTACACGTTGTGTAAGTATCTAGAGGTGCAATTGCTGAGTCATAGGGTAGTTCCATTTTTAACTGTTTGAGAAATTTCAACAATGTTTTCCAGTGTGGTTGAGCCAGTTTGCATTTCCACCATTCCCAATGTAAGTGGATTCCCCTTTTTCCACATTCTTGTCAAGACCTCTTGTTTCCTGTGTTGTTAATTTTAGCCATTCTGATGGGAGAGAGGTGATATCCCCTTGCACTTTGGATTTATATTTCCCTGATGATGAGTGATGTTGAGCATCTTTCCATGGATCTGTTGATGATTGGATGCCTTCTTTGGAAAGAAGTCTATTCATGATTTTTTTTTTAACCTACTTTATAGACTGGGTTATTTGGGTTTTTTTGAGTGCTCTTAATGTGTTTGGATCTTAGCCTTCACTAGATAATTCATTTACAAATATCTTCTTCTATCTAAAAGGTTGCCTTTTAATTGTTCTGTTTGTTTCCTTCAATGTGCAGAAGGTTTTCATTTTGATGAAGCCCCAATAGTTTATTTTTGCTCTGTTGCCCTTACCTTGGGAGACATACCTAGAAACAATTTCCTACAGCCAATATCAAAGAGGTTACCGCCTATGTTCTCTACTAGGATTTTATTATTTTTTATTATTATTTTTTTTTGGTTTTAGGGGTAGAATTTAGTGATTCATCAGTTGCATATAACAGCCAGCACTCCTTAATGCCCATCACCCAATTACCCCGTCCCCCCCCCACCTCCCTTCCAGCAAACTGTCACTATGTTTCCTAGAGTTCTCTTAAGGTTTGCCTCCCATTCTGTTTTCATCTCATTTTATTTTTTATTCCCTTTCCCTATGTTCATCTGTTTGTTTCTTAAATTACACATATGAGTGATATCATATGGTATTTGTCTTTCTCTGACTGACTTATTTCACTTAGTATAATACCCTCTAGTTCTTTCCATATCATTGCAAATGGCAAGATGTCATTCTTTTTGATGACGGAGTACTATTTCAGTACTCAGATGACTGTGTGCATGTGTAATGTTTGCTAAGCACTTTACATATACTTTGGCATTTTATTTTCATCATAATCATTGAGGTACTATTATTGTCCATAAAAAGTAAGAAACCTGAAGAGAGACATTCAAATAATTTTTTGGCCAGACTAAAAATAGAAAAATTAGAAAAAAAAAAAAACCAACACGATAAGAGCAAGTTTGTTTTCAGTTTTGGAACAGTAAGAGAAACACATTTATCCTGCATTTGTCCCATTTAGTCCTCCTTTATGTGATGTGACTTTGCTTCTAGTGCCCCTCTTCATTCCACTAAACCATTTCTGGTTGATGGTTGGGCTCCTCCAAAGCCTCCCTGAAATGGTTATGGATGTCAGGTGTCAGTACAGTCTGGAGGCAAGAACAATCTATCTGTCCTTTGGAATTGGTAGCTATTTTCCCCCCTCACTGAAGTTGGCATGATGTCAAATAATGGGAATGGATAATTTCCCTTTAATTGGGGTGTCTGAATTGTCTGAAGTCTCACTGACTATAATTAATTGGGCTGAACTGTGCTGAACTTTCTGGTTTCTAATGGGGTGGCTAGATTATTTATAAGACTGTCTTACTTCAGCATCTCTGTTGAGGTTTGAATTAATGGCAATATGACAAAGAGGATTTATTTTTGTAAGGCAAGAAACTTGGAGAAGACTGGTCCATCAATGAGCAAAACCAGGTAAATTTCATTTCCATTCAAAGCAGTGTTGACTTAGAAGTTAGAGCTGTGACAGTTTTCAAGGTGGACAGTCAGGTGCTTTAGGCATACATCTTCAAGTATTTGTATCTCTGAAGTAAGCTGGAGGAAGGTAAAAAGGGGTCAGATGGGCCAGGTCCCCTTCAGTTAGGGAGTCTTCCACAGTTTTCCCTCTGGCTTAGAGACTGGGTTGAAAGTATCTTTATTCTGTTATTTCTACTTTTCTGTTTTAGATTAAAGTTATATGACTCAGTGTTTCCTACTCATAAATTGATCATTATAAGAATAGCCTGAGAGAATTAGTACAAGTTTGAAGTCATGGTTTCTAGCAATTCTGATGCAGCGGGCTTGGAAGTTACTTATTAAATTCAGGTATTTAGTCAGTTTGGGGACTCCCTGATATCATGGATGTCCCTTACAGATCTTTAGAGTGATGATTTCATATGTATTAGGACTTCTAGTCTTCACAATCAAATTGTGAAGAAAGCATTGCTTTTTCCTGGTTTGCAGAAGAAGAAACCAAGGCACAGAGAGAGTTTATAACTGGACCATTGTCCCCTTGCTATATGTGCTGGAACCAGGTAGAGTCCCTCTCTACCCCAGGCCTCCTTCTCACATTTTCCAATTCACTCTTATTCTTCCTTTGCCTATACCTCATTTTGCCCAAAACCTCCAGGATTAAATTTTTGTATTTGAAAAATATCTTCGGAACAGGTTAATAGTATCATATTCTGACAACTGACTATTAATGTGAGACACAGTGCTTAGTAAAAATACGGGCATGGGGGAGGGGACAAGATGGCAGGGAAGTAGGAGGAGGCGCCTTTTCAACCCATACCCTAAAGTGAGCTGATTACCTACCAAAGAGCTCCAATCACCCATGAAATCAGCCTGAGATCAGAATTATACACGTCTGGATCTCTACAGGGGCAGAAGACACCAGGGGGCAGGTAAAGCGGAGTGGGAAAGGCAGACTGATATCAGAAGATAAACAACAGGGGGAGGGAGCCACCAGAGGTGACCAGTTGGAAAGTAATACCCCTAATGCGAGCTAGAGTGCCCTGTGTCTGGGGACCAGCATTAACTTGGAGACTGGTTGGAAGCACTCCCAAAGAGCAAAAAATCGCGGGGGGGGGGATTGTGGGAATGGGGGCAGCTAGGGACAGCCTCCCCTGGCGCTGAGCCAGAGAGAGTGTGGTGGAGAAACCAGGTCTTGGTCCCAGAGCTGCCAGCGCACCTGAGATTGCATGGGTTCTGGCCCCTGTGAGGGGATGCAAGCCACACCGGACGGCAGAATGCACGAGCCCTGCTACAGAGCCTGAGATGCGAGCACCCCTCATCCTCCCCTGAGAGAGGTACAAAGGCCCAGCCCACGCTCTTTGACACGCGCCATTGTTCAGAGCCTAAGACGCGTGCCCCAAACTCTCCCCTGAGAGAGGTGCGTGAAGGCCCAGCCTGGTGCTTTCAGACCTGCGCCCCATTCTCAGAGCTGGAAACGCACAGCACGACCCACAACCACCCCTGAGTGAGGTGCGCGCAAGCCGGATGCTCTTAGACCCAGAAAGACCAGGCACTCCCAGCCCGGGCCAGCAGGAAAATCTCAGTGTGCGATCACTGCTTAGAACCTCTCTGGCGGTCTGGAGCTGGCCAGACAGCCACCGCTGCCCTGGTTTGGGGTACAAGCAGAAGATCCTGCATCCCCAGGGACCGCGACTCGGAACCTGCTCTGCCAGCGGCCAAGGGGAAATTTATATGGGCTCTGTAACACCCACAGAAGAACAGACTGAGGCTTCTCTATGAGAGGGAGGTCAGGGTGCAGTTTACTTTCCTCTAAACCTACAAAAACCATCAAAAGTGGTCAAGGCGGAGGAAAAACAAAAAAGTGAACAAATATAAAAACCTCCAGAGAACAAAAGCCTGAAAAAAACGGTTTCCTCAGAGCCCACCCCCTTGAGGGGGACTGGAGGACTTAACTCAGGGAACATCATTGACTGAAAACACACGTGGCAGGGCCCTCCCCAAGAAAACCAACCAGGAAAGAAAAAAAAAAAAAAAGAAGACTACAAGAGAACCACGACCACTACTTCATAGGACAACTTTTATTTTTAATTTGTTCCCACTATTCTGGCTTATTTTTTTTATATAGCTAATTTTTTAACCTATTTACCATCACAGTGACCTGTCCAGTACATCAAATTCCATAATAACCTTCTAACCTGAACTTTTTGATACAGACACCTGTGTTTTTCTTTTGCATTTCTATTTTTTAAATTTATTTTTTTTAATTTTAGTTTAGTTTAGTCTAGTTTATTCCTTTTTTATTTTTATTTTCTAATATTCATATAGAGTTAAATTTCAAAGTAATCCCCTGTCCCCAATCAATACTACCCCTATAGGTAAACCAATTTTTAATCACCCTTTATCTTAGAAAAGTTGAGTCCTTTAACAAAGATATCAAGATACATCCAGGAGAATCAAAACAACCTTCCTTGCCCACACTGAGAATTTATAACCACTCTCCCATCTTTTTCTTATACCAGTGTTTCTGTGTTTTTGTGTTTGCCCTGATAGTATATAAATCTTACACTTGGGGTTCTTTTTGATGAGGTTCTTCCTTTATTTGCTTATATATATATTATTTTTTTCTCTTGTCATATACTTTTATCAGTCTTTTTGTTTGTCTGTTTTTGTTTGTATACTTCATAAATCTTACCTTGGGGCCCATTTGGGCTGAACCTTCTCTTTTATCTTCCGTTTCTTTCCTGTCTCTCTCTCTCTCTTTTTCTTTTCTTTTCTTTTCTTTTCTTCTTTCTCTCGTTTGGGTGGGGAATCCTGATTGCTCAGAAGTGTTCCAGCTACATATAATAAAGTAAGCTAGAGAAACAAATGGTATTGGGATAATCATAAGGAAGAGAGCATATAGTTAGAGTATTATGCTTTGTTTATAAAAAGGGCACCCGGAAGTGTACACGTGCTGTTCTAACCTGTGTTGTACAAGGTCAACTATAATTTTATTTCTTCCTTCCCACACGCTATTTACACACTTGAGAGTTGAAAGATATTCTAGCCGAGGATAGAATTCTATCCTTCTGCGTGCGGCCACCCTTGGATTTTGCCCTCAGTGAGAAGTGACAGATGGGAGGTCACCTCACCCTGGAGCCTTGGATCAGCACACACAGGGATAGAAAGAGTACAGGAGCCCTTGCTCTTTGCACACCCGCTCCAACTGAAGGACCATAGTGTCCCTGGAAGCCATTGCAAGGAGGGCTCAGGGCTCTGGAGCTGCCCCCAGCAGGAGGCCAGAGCAATCTCACCCTCTCACCTTCCCAACGTCCCTCTCTCTTTCCCCCTGCACTCCTTGTTGGCGACATCCCCCCC
>NW_022633463.1:0-5908 GCF_010015895.1 Lontra canadensis
CCTTAGGACCGCCTTTGCTGTATCCCATAGGTTTTGGACCAAAGTGTCTTCATTCTCATTGGTTTCCATGAATTGTTTCAGTTCTTCTTTGATCTCCTGGTTGATCCAAGCATTCTTAAGCAAGGTGGTCTTTAGCTTCCAGGTGTTTGAGTTCCTTCTGAACTTTTCCTTGTGATTGAGCTCCAGTTTCAAAGCATTGTGATCTGAGACTATGCAGGGAATAACCTCTGTCTTTTGGTATCGGTTGAGTCCTGAGTTTTGACCAGGTATGTGGTCTATTCTGGAAAAGCTTCCATGTGCTCTTTAGAAAAATGAGTATTCTGTTGTTTTAGGGTGGAATGTTTTGTATATATCTATGAGGTCCATCTTGCCCAATGTGTCATTCAGTGCTCTTGTTTCTTTATTGATTTCTGCTTCAATGATCTATTACTGAGAGAGGCATGCTAAGATCTCCTACTATTAATGTATTCATATCAATATGACTCTTTATCTTGATTAATAGTTTTCTTATGTAATTGGTTGCTCCCATATTGGGGGCATGATATTTACAATTGTTAGATCCTCTTGGTGGATAGTCCCTTTAAGAATTATGTCGTGTCCTTCTGTATCTCTGACTACAGTCTTTAGTTTAAAATCCAATTTATCTGATATGAGAATCGCTACCCTG
Organism: Lontra canadensis; assembly: GCF_010015895.1. Classification (NCBI taxonomy): domain Eukaryota; kingdom Metazoa; phylum Chordata; class Mammalia; order Carnivora; family Mustelidae; genus Lontra; species Lontra canadensis. Next base: position 668 of record NW_022633463.1, read on the forward strand.
GCCTTCTTTTGAGGCCCATTGGCATGAAAGATGCTTCTCCGTCCCTTCACTTTCAGTCTGGTTGTATCGTTAGGTTCAAGATGGGTCTCTTGTAGACAACATATGGATGGGTCCTGTCGTTTTATCCAATCAGTAACCCTGTGTCATTTTTTGGGTGTATTTAGGCCATTCACATTGAGAGTGATTAATGATAGATATTTTTTACTGACATCGTGTTACTTTTGAAGTCTTTCTTTCTATAGATTGTATCTATATTTCTGTTCAATGATATTCTTAGGATTTTTCCTCTTTTATAGAACCCCCCTTAATATTTCCTGCAGTGTTGGCTTGGTGGTTGCATAGTCTTTTAAGCCTTGCCAGTCTTGGAAATTCTTTATCTCTTGATCCATTTTGAATGTCAGTCTTGCTGGATAAAGTATTCTTGGCTGCATGTTCTTCTCATTTAGTGCCCTGAATATATCTTGCCAACCCTTTCTGGCTTGCCAGGTCTCTGTGGACCCGTCTGTCGTTATTCTGATGGGCTTTCCTCTGTAAGTAAGGAGCCTTTTTGTCCTAGGGGCTTTCAATAGATTGTATCTACAATTATGATTCCTCAATTTGACTACGAGGTGTCTTCATGTATTTATTTATTTATTTATCTATTTATTTATTTATTTATTTTTGGTATCTATAATCTTGAGTCGAGACCGTTTGGCCTCTAGTACATTAATGCTTGTTCCATTCGTGAGATTGGGAAAATTTTCATGAAGAACTTGTTCCACTATATCTTCTAGACTTATTTCTTTCTCCTCCCCTTCAGGGATTCCAATAATTCTGACGTTGGAACGTTTCATGGCATCATTTATTCCCTGATTCTGTTTTTGTGGCCTCTAATCTATTTGTTCCAGCCTTCCTCCTTATCCTTTCTCTCTATCTGTTTTTCCTCCAGATCACTAATTCTATCTTCTTTCTCAGTTACCCTAGCTTTGAGAGAATTTAGATTACATTGGAACTCATTAAGAGCATTGTGAAGCTCATCCCTGGTAGCTTTCAACTCTGCCCTAATCAATTCCTTTTGTCATTATTCATGCCTTTCTCCAACCTATCTATTGCCTGGATAATTGTTAGCCTGAATTCTCTTTCTGGCATATTGTCTATGTTAATAGCCATTAGCTCTGTTGCAGAAGGTCCATCCTCTGTATTTTTCTTCTGTTGGTCATTCCTCCTCCTAGTCATTTTGGTGAGAGATGACTGAAGAGATGTAGCTGGATGTATCGACCGTGGTGTAGTCAAGGAGCATCCTGGAATGCTTCTGAGCAATCAGGTTTCCCCACCCAAATGAGAGAAAAAAGAAAAGAAATGGAAAAAGAGAGAGAGAGAGAGAGACAGGAAAAAAAGGGAAGATAAATGAGAAAGTTCAGCCCAAATGGGCCCCAAGGTAAGATTTATGAAGTATACAAACAAAAACAGACAAACAAAAAAACTGATAAACGTATATGACAAGAGAAAAAAATATATAGGCAAATATAGAAAGAACCTCGTCAAAAAGAATGCCAAGTATAATATTTATATACTATCAGGACAAACACAAAAACACAGAAACACTGGTGGAAGAAAAAGATGGGAGAGTGTTTATAAATTCTCAGTGTGGGCGAGGAAGATTGTTTTGATACTGCCTGCATGTATCTGGATATCTTTGTTAAAGGACTCAACATTCCTAAGATAAAGAATTAAAAATTGGTTTACCTATAGGTGTAGCATTGATTGGGGAAAGGGGGTTACCTTGAAGTTTAACTCTATATGAATATTAGAAAATAAAAATAAAAAAGGAATAAACTAGACTAAATGGAACTAAAATTTAGAAAAAACTTTTTTTAAATGCAAAAGAAAAACACAGGTGTATGTATCAAAAAAGTTCAGGTTAGAAGGTTATTATGTAATTTGATATACTGGGCATCTCACTGTTCTGGTAAATAGGTTAAAAAATTATCTATATATTAAAAAAATGAACCAGAATAGTGGGAAGGAGTTAAAAAATAAAAGCTGTCCTATGAAGTAGTGGTGGTTGTTCTCTTGTAATCTTTTTTCTTTTTTTTTCCTGGTTGGCTTTCTGGGGGAGGGGCCTGCCACGTGGGTTTTCAATAATGTTCCCTGAGTTAAATCCTCCCAACCCCCTCAAAGGGGTGGGCTCTGAAGAAACCGTTTTTATTTTTCAGGATTTTGTTATCTGGAGGTTTTTATGTTTGTTCAATTTTTTTTCTCCCACCTTCACCACTTTGTTGGTTTTTGTAGGTTTAGAGGAAAGCAAACTGCACCCTGACCTCACTCTCAGAGAGAAGCCTCAGCCTGGTCTCCTGCTGGTGCTGCAGAGCCCACATAAATTCAACCTTGGCTGCTGGCAGAGCACGTTCCATGTCGTGGTCCCTGGGGACTCAGGATCTTCTGGTTGTACCCAAAACCATGGTTGTGGCGGCTGTCTGGGCAGCTCCAGACCCCCAGAGAGGTTCCAAACACCAATCTCACACTGAGATTTTCCCACTGGCCTGGGTGGGGAGTGCGTGGTCTTTCTGGGTCTAAGAGCGCCGGGCTTGCGCACACCTCTCTCAGGGGAGGCTGTGGGTCTCGTGCGGGTCTCACGCGGGTCTCAGGCTCTGGTAGCAGGGTGCAGGTCCGAGAGCAACAAGCTGGCCCTTCACGCACCTCTCTCAGGGGAGGGTTTGGGGCACACACACGTCTCAGGCTCTGAAGAAATGGTGTAGGTCTAAGAGCGCTGGGCTGGGCCTTCGTGCCCCTCTCTCAGGGGAAGGTGAGGGGCACGCACGTCTCAGGCTCTGTAGCAAGGCTGGGCATCCTGCCATCTGGTGAGGCTCCCAGCCCCTCACAGGAGCCAGACCCCATGTGTTCTTGGGTGCACTGGCGGCTCAGGGACCAAGACCTAGTTTCTCTGCCGCACTCTCTCTGGTTCAGCGCCATTAGAGGCTGTCCTGGGTCCAGGGACTTAAGCCTCTGACCCTAGCCACCCCAATTCCCACAATTTCCACACCCCGCAATCCTTTGCTCTTTCTGAGTGCATTCAACCAGTCTCCAAGTTAATGCTCGTCCCCAGATGCAGGGCACACTCATATTAGGGGTATTACTTTCCAATCGGTTGCCTCTGGTGGCTCCCTCCCACTTTTGTTTATCTTGCAATATCAGTCAAACTTTCCCCCTCCACTTTACCTGCCCACTGGTGTCTTCTGCCACTGTAGAGATGCAGACGTGTATAATTCTGATCTCAGGCTGATTCCATGGGTGATCAGAATTCTTTGGTAGGTAATCGGCTCACTTTAGGGTACAGGTTGAAGTGGCGCATCCTCTTACTTCCCCACCATCTTTTCTCCTCTATTCCTCGATTCCTTTCATGAGAGTTCTGTAGTTCCTTGAGTACAGATCCTTTACCTCTTTGGCTAGCTTTATTCACAGGTATCTTATGGTTCTTGGTGCTATCGTAAATGGAACCGATTCTCTAATTTACATTTCTGTATTCTCATTACTAATGTATAAGAAAGCTGCTGATTTCTGCACATTGACTTTGTATCCTGCCACGTTACTGAATTGCTGTATGAGTTCTAATGGTTTGGGGGTGAGGTCTTTTGGTTTTTCCATATAAAGAATCATGTCATCTGCGAAGAGAGAGAGTTTGACTACTTCATTGCCAGTTTGGATACATTTTATTTCTCTTTGTTGTCTTATGGCTGTTGGTGGGACTTCTGATACTATGCTGAACAGGAGTATTGATAGTGGGCATCCTTGTCATGTTCCTGATCTCAACAGGAAGGCTGCCAGGTTTTTCCCATTGAGGATGATATTTATCGTGGGTCATTCAAAGATAGATTTTATGAAGTTCAGGAATGTTCCCTCTATCCCTATACTTTGAAGTGTTTTAATCAGGAATGGATGCTGGATTTTGTCATATGCTTTTTCTGCATCAATTGAGAGGACCATGTGGTTCTTCTCTCTTCTCTTAATGATTTGTTCTATCACATTGATTTGCCAATGTTGAACCATCTCTGTAACTCAGAGATTTTACCTGGTCATGGTGGATAATCTTTTAATGTACTATTTGTTCCTGTTTGCTAGGATCTTGTTGATAACCTTAGCATCCATATTCATCAGTGATATTGGTCTGAAATTCTCCTTTTTGATGTGGTCGTTGCCTGGTTTGGGGATCAGGGTAATGCTGGTTTCATAAAAAGTGTCTGGAATTTTCCTTCTGCTTCAATTTTTTGAAACAGCTTCAGGAGAATAGGTGTCATTTCTTCTTTGAAAGTTTGGTAGAATTCCCCAGGGAATCCGTCAGGTCCTGGGCTCTTGTTTTTTGGGAGGTTTTTGATCACTGCTTCAATCTTGTTACTAGATATTGGTCTATTCAGGTTGTTCATTTCTTCCTGGCTCAGTTTTCAGAGTTCATAGTTTTCCAGGAATGCATCTATTTCTTCTAGGTTGTTTAGCTTATTGGCATATAACTGTTGATAATAACTTCTGATGATTGTTTCTACTTCCTTGGTGTTAGTTGTGATCTCTCCCTTTTCATTCATAATTTTATGAATTTGGGATTTCTCTCTTTTCCTTTGGATAAGTGTGGCCAATGGTTTATGAATCTTATTGATTCTTTCAAAAAACCAACTTCTAGTTTCATTGATACTTTCTACGGTATCTTTAATTTCTACCTCATTGATATCTGGTCTAATATTGTTTATTTCCCTACTTGTGTGTTGACTTGGTTTAATTTGTTGTTGATTCTCCATTTCTTTTTTTTTTTTTTAAAGATTTTATTTATTTATTTTCCAGAGAGAGAGCACAAACAGAGGAAATGACAGGCAGAGGGAGAGAAAGAAGCAGGCTCCAGTTGAGCAGAGAGCCCGATGTGGGACTCGATCCCAGGACCCTGGGACCATGACCTGAGCTGAAGGCAGAGGCTTAACCCCCTGAGCCACCCAGGTGCCCCTGATTCTCCATTTCTTAAAGGTGTAGAGGGAGCTGGTGTATTCTGGATTTTTCAATGTTTTTGAGGGAGGCTTGGATGGCTATGTATTTCCTCCTTAGGACCGCCTTTGCTGTATCCCATAGGTTTTGGACCAAAGTGTCTTCATTCTCATTGGTTTCCATGAATTGTTTCAGTTCTTCTTTGATCTCCTGGTTGATCCAAGCATTCTTAAGCAAGGTGGTCTTTAGCTTCCAGGTGTTTGAGTTCCTTCTGAACTTTTCCTTGTGATTGAGCTC
>NW_022633464.1:0-5905 GCF_010015895.1 Lontra canadensis
TGCAACAGAGCTAAAGGCTATCGACATAGACAATATGTTGGAAAGGGCATTCAGGCAAGCAATTATCCAGGCAATAGCTAGGTTGGAGAAAGCCCTGGATGACCAAATGGAATTGATTAGGGCTGAAATGAAAGCTACCAGGGCTGAGGTTCACAATGCTCTCAATGAGTTCCAATCTAATCTAAATTCTCTCAAAGCTATGGTAACTGAGACAGAAGATAGAATTAGTGATCTGGAGGACAAACAGATAGAGAGAAAGGAACAGGAGGAATCCTGGAACAAACAGCTAAGAAGCAACGAAAACAGAATTAGGGAAATAAATGATGCCATGAAATGTTCCAACGTCAGAATTATTGGAATCCCTGAAGAGGAGGAGAAAGAAAGAAGTCTAGAAGCTATAGTGGAAAAAGTTCTTCAGGAAAATTTTCCCAATCTCACAAATGAAACTAGCATTCATGTACTAGAGGCCGAGAGATATCCACCCAAGATTATAGATTCAAAAAAAAAAAAAAAACAACATAACGTAGTCAAATTGAGGAATAATAATTTTAGATACAATCTCTTGAAAGCTGCTAGGACAAAGACGCTCCTTACTTACAGAGGAAAGCCCATCAGAATAATGTCAGACCTGTCCATAGAGACGTGGCAAGACAGAAAGGGCTGGCGAGATATACTCAGGGCACTAAATGAGAAGAACATGCAGCCAAGAATACTTTACCCTGCAAGACTGACATTCAAAATGGATGGAGAGATAAGGAGTTTCCAAGACAGGCAAGGCTTCAAAGACTATGCAACCACCAAGCTGACATTACAGGAAATATTAAGGGGGATTCTATAAAAGAGGAAACATCCTAAGAATAAAATTGAACAGAAATATAAAAACAATCTACAGAAAGGAAGACTTCGAAGGTAACACGATGTCAATAAAAACGTATCTATCAATAATCACTCTCAATGTGAATGGCCTAAATGGCGCCCATCGAAAGACACAGGGTTGCAGATTGGATAAAATGACAGGACCCATTCATCTGTTGTCTACAAGAGACCCATTTAGAACTTAAATGTACACCCAGACTGAAAGTGAAGGGATGGAGAAGCATCTTTCATGCCAATGGGCCTCAAAAGAAGGACGGAGTAACGATTCTCATATCAGATAAATTAGATTTTAAACTAAAGACTGTAGTCAGAGATACAGAAGGACACTACATAATTCTTAAAGGGACTATCCACCAAGATGATCTAACAATTGTAAATATTTATGCCCCTAATATGGGAACAGCCAATTACATAAGAAAACTGTTAATCAAGATAAAGAGTCATAGTGATATGAATATATTAATAGTAGGAGATCTTAACACAACTTTACCAGAAATAGACAGATCATCGAAGCAGAAAATCAATAAAGAGTCAAGAATATTGAATGACATATTGGACTAGATGGACCTCATAGATATATACAGAACATTCCACCCTAAAACAACAGAATACTCATTCTTCTCAAGTGCACATTGAAGCTTCTCAAGAATAGACCACATAATGAGTCACAAATCAGGACTCAACCGATACCAAAAGACTGAGATTATTCCCTGCATATTCTCAGATCACAATGCTTTGAAACTGGAGCTTGGTCAAAGGAAAAGTTTGGAAGGAACTCAAACACCTGGAAGCTAAAGACCACCTTGCTTAAGAATGCTTGGATCAACCAGGAGATCAACGAAGAACTGAAATAATGGATGGAAACCAATGAGAATGAAGACGCTTCAGTCCAAAACCTATGGGATACAGCAAAGGCGGTCCTAAGGGGGAAATACATAGCCATCCAAGTCTCTGTCAAAAAAATTGAAAAATCCAGAACACACCAGCTGTAGACACACCTTAAAGAACTGGATAATCAACAACAAGTCAAACCAACTCCACATATAAGAAGGGAAATAATCATGATTAGAGCTGAGATCAATGAGGTAGAAACCAGAGATACAGTAGAACGTATCAGTGAAACCAGAAGCTGGTTTTTTGAAAGAATCAGTAAGATTGATAAACCATTGGCCACACTAATCCAAAAGAAAGGAGAAAAAGCCCAAATTCATAAAATTATGAATGAAAAGGGAGAGATCACAATGAACACCAAGGAAGTAGAAACAATCATCAGAAGTTATTATCAACAGTTATATGCCAATAAGATAAGCAACCTAGATGAAATGGATGTATTCCTGGAAAACTATAAACTCCCAAAATTGAACGAGGAAGAAATTGACAACCTGAATAGACCAATATCTAGTAACAAGACTGAAGCAGTGATCAAAAATATCCCCAAAAACAAGAGCACAGGACCTGATGGATTCCCTGGGGAATTCTACCAAACATTCAAAGAAGAAATATCATCTATTCTCCTGAAGCTGTTTCAAAAAATTGAAGCAGAAGGAAAACTTCCAGACTCTTTCTATGAAGCCAGCCTTACTCTGATCCCCAAACAAGGCAAAGACCCTAACAAAAAGGAGAATTTCAGACCAATATAGCTGATGGATGTGGATGCTAAGATTCTCAACAAGATCCTAGCAAACAGGATCCAACAGCACATTAAAAAGATTATCCACCATGACCAGGTGGGATTCATTCCTGGTCTACAAGGATGGTTCAACATTCGCAAATCAATGTGATAGAACAAATTAATATGAGAAGAGAGAAGAACCACATGGTCCTCTCAATTGATGCAGAAAAAAGCATTTGACAAAATCCAGCATCCGTTCCTGATTAAAACGCTTCAAAGTATAGGGATAGAGGGAACATTCCTGAACTTCATCAAATCTATCTATGAAAAACCCACAGCAAATATCATCCTCAATGGGAAAAAGCTTGAAGCCTTCCCATTGAGATCAGGAACACGACAAGGATGCGCACTCTCACCACTCTTGTTCAACATAGTATTAGAAGTCCTAGCAACAGCTATCAGACAACAAAGAGAAATAAAAGGTATCCAAATTGGCAATGAAGAAGTCAAACTCTCTCTCTTCGCAGATGACATGATTCTTTATATGGAAAACCCAAAAGACTCCACCCCCAAACTACTAGAACTCATACAGCAATTCAGTAACGTGGCAGGATACAAAGTCAATATACAGAAATCAGTGGCTTTCTTATACACTAACAATGAAAATACAGAAAGGGAAATTAGAGAATTGATTCCATTTACTATAGCACCAAAAACCATAAGAAGCCTGGGAATAAACCTAACCAAAGCGGTAAAGGATCTGTACTCGAGGAACTACAGAACACTCATGAAAGAAATTGGAGAAAACACAAAAAGATGGAAGACTATTCCATGCTCTTTGATCAGAAGAATAAACATTGTTAAAATGTCTATACTGCCTAGAGCAATCTATAATTTTAGTGTCATTCAAATCAAAATTCCACCGGTATTCTTCAAAGAGCAGGAGCAAATAATCCAAAAATTTGTATGGATCCAGAAGAGACCCCGAATCACTAAGGAAATGTTGAAAAACAAAAATAAAAGTGGGGGCATCACGTTACCTGATTTCAAGCTTTGCTACAAAGCTGTGATCACCAAGACAGTATGTACTGGCATAAAAACAGACACATAGACCAGTGGAACAGAGTAGAGATCCCAGATATGGACCCTCAACTCTATGGTCAGTTAATCTTCGACAAAACAGGAAAAAATATACAGTGGAAAAAAGTCTCTTCAATAAATGGTGCTAGGAAAACTAGGCAGCTATATGTAGAAGTATGAAACTCGACCATTCTCTTACACCGTACACAAAGATAAACTCAAAATGGATAAAAGACCTCAACATGAGACGGGAATCCATCAGAATCCTAGAGGAGAACATAGGGAGTAACCTCTTCGATATTAGCCACAGCAACTTCTTTCAAGATATGTCTCTGAAGGCAAAGGAAACAAAAGCAAAAATAAACTTTTGGGACTTCTTCTTTAAATGTTTGGTAGAATTTCCCTGGGAACCCATCTGGCCCTGGACTCTTGTTAGTTGGGAGATTTTTGATGACTACTTCAATCTCCTTACTGGTTATGTGTCTGTTCAGGTATTTTATTTCTTCCTGGTTCAGTTGTTGTAGTCTATACATCCCTACGAATACATCCATTTCATCCAGATATGTATATTTGCTTCCAGGATGTATATTTGCTCATAATATGCTCTTATAATTGTTTGCATTTCTTTGGTGTTGCTTGTGATCTCTCCTTTTTCATTCATGATTTTATTTATTTGGGTCTTTTCTCTTTCTTTTTGATAAGTCTGGCCAGGGATTTATCAATCATATTAATTCCTTCAAAGAACTAACTCTTAGTTTCGTTGATTCCTTCTACTGTTTTTTTGGTTTCTATTTCCTTGATTTATGCTCTGATCTGTATTATTTCTCTTATCTGGCTGGGTTTAGGCTTTCTTTGCTGTTCTTTCTCCAGATCCTTGAAGTGTAGGGTTAGGCTGTGTATTTGAGACCTTTCATGTTTCTTGAAAAGGGCTTGATTCGCTATATACTTTCCTCTCAGGACGGCCTTTGCTGTATCGCACAGATTTTGAACCATTGTGTTTTCATTATCATTTCTTTCCATGAATTTTTTCAATACTTTAATTTCCTGGTTGACCCATTCATCCGTAAATAGGATGCTCTTCAGTCTGCATGTGTTTGGGCTCTTTCCAACTCTCCTCTTGTTATTCAGTTCTAGCTTCAGAGCATTGTGGTCTTAAAATATGTGGGGAATGACCCCAAACCTTTGGTATTGATTGAGAGTTGATTTGTGACCCAGGATGTGATCTATTCTGGAGAATGTTCCATGTGCGCTAGAGATGAATGTGTATTCTGTTACTTTGGGATGGAATTTTCTAAATATATCTGTGATGTCCATCTAGTCAAGTGTGTCATTTAAGGCCTTTATTTCCTTGTTGATCCTTTGCTTGGATGATCTATCCATTTCCGTGAGGGGAGTGTTAAAGTCCCCTACTATTATAGTATTATTGTTGATGTGTTTCTTTGACTGTGTTGTTAATCGGTTTATATAGTTGGCTGCCTCCATGTTAGGGGTATAGATATTTAAAATTGTTAGATATTCTTGTTGGACAGACCTGTTGAGTATGATATAGTGTCCTTCCTCATCTCTTCTTATAATCTTTGGCTTAAAAGCTAAATGATCTGATTTACGGATTGCTTCCCCAGCTTTCTTTTGATGTCTATTAGCATGGTAAGTTGTTTTCTACTCCCTCACTTTAAATCTGGAGGTGTTTGTGGGTCTAAAATGAGTTTCTTGTAGATCACATATTGATGGCTTTTGTTTTTGTATCCATTCTGATATCCCGTGTCTTTTGATTGGGGTGTTTAGACCATTTACATTCAGGGTAAGTATTGAAAGGGTACATTCAGCGTAATATTGAAAGATATGAATTTAGTGTCATCATATTTCCTGTAAGGTGACTGTTACTGTATATTGTCTCTGTTCCTTTCTGGCCTACAACTTCTAGGCTCTCTCTCTTTGCTTAGAGGACCCATTTCAATATTTCCTGTAGGGCTGGTTTAGTGTTTACAAATTCTTTTAGTTTTTGTTTGTCCTAGAAGCTTTAGTCTCCCCGTCTATTTTCAATGATAGCCTTGCTGGATATAGTATTCTTGGCTGCATGTTTTCCTCATTTAGTGCTCTGAATATACCATGCCAGTTCTTTCTGGCCGTCCATTATCTGTGGGTAAGTCTGCTGCCAAAATAATATTTATACCATTGTATGTTACAGACTTCTTGTCCCAAGCTGCATTCAGGAATTTCTCTTTGTCACTAAGACTTGTAATTTCTACTACCTAGATGACAGGGTGTGGTCCTATTTTTATTGACTTTGAGGGGGGTTCTCTGTGCCTCTTGGATTTCATGCTTGTTCCTTTTGCC
>NW_022633465.1:0-5899 GCF_010015895.1 Lontra canadensis
ATGGTTGGATCATGGGATATTTCCATTTTTAATTCTTTCAGGAACATCCATACTGTTTTCCACAGGCTTGCACCAATATGCATTTCCACAAAAAGTGCACAAGTGTTCATTTTCATTCATATCATCATTAAAACCAATTGTTTCTTATGTTCTTGATTTTAGCCATTCTGACTGGTATGAAAGGATATCTCATTGTAGTTATTTTTTAAATTATATTTTATTTTTTCAGTGTTCAAGGATTCACTATTTATGTACCACACACAGTGTAGCTTTTTTAAATGCAATTGATCATTTTTTTTATATATTTCTTTTTGGCATAACAGTATTCATTGTTTTTGCACCACACCCAGTGCTCCTTGCGAACTGTGCCCTCCCTAATAGCCACCACCTGGTTCCCCCAACCTCCCACCCCCCACACATTCAAAGCCCTCAGGTTATTTTTAAGAGTCCATAGTCTCTCATGGTTCAGCTCCCCATCCAATTTCCCTCAATTCCCTTCTCCTCTACATCTCCCCTTGTCCTCCATGTTATTTGTTATGCTCCACAAATAAGTGAAACCATGTGATAATTGACTCTCTCTGCTTGACTTATTTCACTCAGCATAATCTCTTCCAGTCCCATCCATGTTGCTACAAAAGTTGGGTATTCATCCTTTCTGATGGAGACATAATACTCCATAGTGTATATGGACCACATATTCCTTATCCATTCATCCATTGAAATGCATCTTGGGGAGGAGTCAAGATGGCGGAGAAGTAGCAGGCTGAGACTACTTCAGGTAGCGGGAGATCAGCTAGATAGCTTATCTAAAGATTGCAAACACCTACAAATCCAACGGGAGATCTAAGAGAAGAAGAACAGCAATTCTAGAAACAGAAAATCAACCACTTTCTGAAAGGTAGGACTGGCGGAGAAGTGAATCCAAAACGACGGGAAGATAGACCACGGGGGGAGGGGCCGGCTCCCGGCAAGCGGTGGAGCAACGGAGCACAAAATCAGGACTTTTAAAAGTCTGTTCTACTGAGGGACATCGCTCCAGAGACTTAACTGGGGTGAAGCACACGCGGGGTCAGTGTGGCCTCAGGTCTCGCAGGGTCACAGAAGGATCGGGGGTGTCTGAGTGTCACAGAGCTTACAGGTATTAGAACCGGGAAACCGGCTACAGAGACAGAGCCGAGGAGTGAGCTCTAAGCTCGGATTTACCTTGAACAAGTCTCAGGCTCCGTCAGCTCGGAGCGCGGCCGGAGGCCAGGGTGACGGGAGCAATTGGGCGCTGTTCTCTGAGGGAGCACTGAGGAGTGGGGCTCCAGACTCTTGGCTCCTCTGGGCCGGAGACTGGGAGGCTGCCATCTTCATTCCCGTCCTCCAGAACTCTACGGAAAGCGCTCAGGGAACAAAAGCTCCCGAAAGCAAACCCGAGCGGATTACTCAGCCCGGCCCCTGGTAAAGGCGGTGCAACTCCGCCTGGGGCAAAGACACTTGAGAATCACTACAACAGACCCCTCCCCCAGAAGATCAACAAGAAACCCTGCCAGGACCAAGTTCACCTACCAAGGAGTGCAGTTTCAATACCAAGGAGAGCAGCGGAATTCCAGAGGAGGAGAAAGCAAAGCACAGAACTCATGGCTTTCTCCCCATGATTCTTTAGCTTTGCAGTTAATTTAATTTTTTTTTCTTTTTCAATTTTTTTTCTATTCTTCTGCTAATTTTTTTAACTTTTACCCTTTTCTTTTTTAACGTTTTTTAATTAGTTTATCTATTATATATATATATTTTTTTCCTTTTAATATTTTTTCATTATTGGTTTTCTTTTTTTATTTGTTTCTTTTTTCTTTTTTCTTTTTCTTTTTTTTTTCTTTTCTTTTTTTCTTTCTGAACCTCTTTATATCCCCTTCTCCCGCCCTCACAATTTGGGATCTCTTCTGATTTGGCTAAAGCATATTTTCCTGGGGTTGTTGCCACACTTTTAGTATTTTACTTCTTCCTTCATATACTCTTATCTGGACAAAATGACAAGGAGGAAAAATTCACCACAAAAAAAAGAACAAGAGGCAGTACCAAAGGCTAGGGACCTAATCAATACAGACATTGGTAATATGTCAGATCTAGAGTTCAGAATGATGATTCTCAAGGTTCTAGCCAGGCTCGAAAAAGGCATGGAAGATATTAGAGAAACCCTCTCGGGAGATATAAAAGCCCTTTCTGGAGAAATAAAAGAACTAAAATCTAATCAAGTTGAAATGAAAAAAGCTATTAATGAGGTGCAATCAAAAATGGAGGTTCTCACTGCTAGGATAAATGAGGCAGAAGAAAGAATTAGCGATATAGAAGACCAAATGACAGAGAATAAAGAAGCTGAGCAAAAGAGGGACAAACAGCTACTGGACCACGAGGGCAGAATTCGAGAGATAAGTGACACCATAAGACGAAACAACATTAGAATAATTGGGATTCCAGAAGAAGAAGAAAGAGAGAGGGGAGCAGAAGGTATATTGGAGAGAATTATTGGAGATAATTTCCCCAATATGGAAAAGGGAACAAGCATCAAAATCCAGGAGGTTCAGAGAACCCCCCTCAAAATCAATAAGAATAGGTCCACACCCCGTCACCAAATAGTCAAATTTACAAGTCTTAGTGACAAAGAGAAAATCCTGAAAGCAGCCCGGGAAAAGAAGTCTGTAACATACAATGGTAAAAATATTAGATTGGCAGCAGACTTGTCCACAGAGACCTGGCAGGCCAGAAAGAGCTGGCATGATATATTAGAGTACTAAACGAGAAAAACATGCAGCCAAGAATACTATATCCAGCTAGGCTATCATTGAAAATAGAAGGAGAGATTAAAAGCTCCCAGGACAAACAAAAACTGAAAGAATTTGTAAACACCAAACCAGCTCTACAGGAAATATTGAAAGGGGTCCTCTAAACAAAGAGAGAGCCTAAAAGTAGTAGATCAGAAAGGAACAGAAACAATATACAATAACAGTCACCTTACAGGCAATACAATGGCACTAAATTCATATCTCTCAATAGTTACCCTGAATGTTAATGAGCTAAATGCCCCAATCAAAAGACACAGGGAATCAGAATGGATAAAAAAACAAAGCCCATCTATATGTTGCCTACAAGAAACTCATTTTAAACCTGAAGACACCTTCAGATTTAAAGTGAGGGGGTGGAAAAGAATTTACCATGCTAATGGACACCAGAAGAAAGCAGGAGTGGCAATCCTTATATCAGATCAATTAGATTTTAAGCCAAAGACTATAATAAGAGATGAGGAAGGACACTATATCATACTCAAAGGATCTGTCCAACAAGAAGATCTAACAATTTTAAATATCTATGCCCCTAACGTGGGAGCAACCAACTATATAAACCAATTAATAACAAAATCAAAGAAACACATCAACAATCATACAATAATAGTAGGGGACTTTAACACTCCCCTCACTGAAATGGACAGATCATTCAAGCAAAAGATCAACAAGGAAATAATGGCCTTAAATGACACACTGGACCAGATGGATATCATAGATCTATTCAGAACATTTCATCCCAAAACAACAGAATACACATTCTTCTCTAGTGTCCATGGAACATTCTCCAGAATAGATCACATCCTCGGTCCTAAATCAGGTCTCAACCGGTATCAAAAGTTTAGGATCATTCCCTGCATATTTTCAGACCACAATGCTCTGAAGCTAGAACTCAATCACAAGAGGAAATTTGGAAAGAACCCAAATATATGGAGACTAAACAGCATCCTTCTAAAGAATGAATGGGTCAACCAGGAAATTAAAGAAGAATTGAAAAAATTCATGGAAACAAATGATAAAGAAAACACAATGGTTCAAAATCTGTGGGACACAACAAAGGCAGTCCTGAGAGGAAAATATATAGCTGTACAAGCCTTTCTCAAGAAACAAGAAAGGTCTCAGGTACACAACCTAACCCTACACCTAAAGGAGCTGGAGAAAGAACAAGAAAGAAACCCTAAACCCAGCAGGAGAAGAGAAATCATAAGGATCAGAGCAGAAATCAATGAAATAGAAACCAAAAAAACAATAGAACAAATCAACGAAACTAGGAGCTGGTTCTTTGAAAGAATTAATAATACTGATAAACCCCTGGCCAGACTAATTAAAAAGAAAAGAGAAAGGACCCAAATAAATAAAATCATGAATGAAAGAGGAGAGATCACAACTAACACCAAAGAAATACAGACAATTATAAGAACATACTATGAGCAACTCTACGCCAACAAATTTGACAATCTGGAAGAAATGGATGCATTCCTAGAGACATATAAACTACCACAACTGAACCAGGAAGAAATAGAAAGCCTGAACAGACACATAACCAGTAAGGAGATTGAAACAGTCATCAAAAATCTCCAAACAAACAAAAGCCCAGGGCCAGATGGCTTCCCGGGGGAATTCTACCAAACATTTAAGGAAGAACTAATTCCTATTCTCCTCAAACTGTTCCAAAAAATAGAAATGGAAGGAAAACTTCCAAACTCATTTTATGAGGCCAGCATCACCTGGATCCCAAAACCGGACAAGGATCCCATCAAAAAAGAGAACTGCAGACCAATATCCTTGATGAACACAGATGCGTAAATTCTCACCAAAATACTAGCCAATAAGATTCAACAGTACATTAAAAGGATTATTCACCATGACCAAGTGGGATTTATTCCAGGGCTGCAAGGTTGGTTCAACATCCGCAAATCAATCAATGTGATACAACACATTAATAAAAGAAAGAACAAGAACCATATGATACTCTCCATAGATGCTGAAAAAGCATTTGACAAAGTACAGCATCCCTTCCTGAACAAAACTCTTCAAAGTGTAGGGATAGAGGGCACATATCTCAATATTATCAAAGCCATCTATGAAAAACCCATCGCAAATATCATTCTCAATGGAGAAAAACCGAAAGCATTTCCGCGAAGGTAAGGAACACGGCAGGGATGTCCGTTATCACCACTGCTATTCAACATAGTACTAGAACTCCTAGCCTCAGCAATCAGACAACAAAAAGAAATTAAAGGCATCCAAATCGGCAAAGAAGAAGTCAAACTATCACTCTTCGCAGATGATATGATACTATATGTGGAAAACCCAAAAGACTCCACTCCAAAACTGCTAGAACTGGTACAGGAATTCAGTAAAGTGTCAGGATATAAAATCAATGCACAGAAATCAGTTGCATTTCTCTACACCAACAACAAGACAGAAGAAAGAGAAATTAAGGAGTCCATCCCATTTACAATTGCACCCAAAACTATAAGATACCTAGGAATAAACCTAACCAAAGAGACTAAGAATCTATACACAGAAAACTATAAAGTACTCATGAAAGAAATTGAGGAAGACACAAAGAAATGGAAAAATGTTCCATGCTCCTGGATTGGAAGAATAAATATTGTGAAAATGTCTATGCTACCTAAAGCAATCTACACATTTAATGCAATTCCTATCAAAGTACCATCCATTTTTTTCAAAGAAATGGAACAAATAATCCTAAAATTTATATGGAACCAGAAAAGACCGCAAATAGCCAAAGGAATATTAAAAAAGAAAGCCAAAGTTGGTGGCATCACCATTCCAGACTTCAGGCTCTACTACAAAGCTGTCATCATCAAGACAGCATGGTACTGGCACAAAAACAGACACATAGATCAATGGAACAGAATAGAGAGCCCAGAAATAGACCCTCAACTCTATGGTCAACTAATCTTCGACAAAGCAGGAAAGAATGTCCAATGGAAAAAAGACAGCCTCTTCAATAAATGGTGTTGGGAAAATTGGACAGCCACATGCAGAAAAATGAAATTGGATCATTTCCTTACACCACACACGAAAATAGACTCAAAATGGATGAAGGA
>NW_022633466.1:0-5893 GCF_010015895.1 Lontra canadensis
AGAAGACATGAACAGACACTTCTCCCATGAAGACATACAAATGGCTAACAGACACATGAAAAAGTCTTCATCATCATTAGCCATTTGGGAGATTCAAATCAAAACCACACTGAGATACCACCTCATACCGGTTAGAATCGCCAAAATCAACATGACAGGAAACAAGTGTTGGAGAGGAGGTGGAGAAAGGGGAACCCCCTACACTGTTAGTGGGAATGCACATTGGCACAACCACTTTAGAAAACAGTATGGGGATTCCTTAAGAAGTTAAAAATAGAGCAACCCTATGACCCTGCAATTGCACTACCGGGTATTTACCCCCAAGATACAGATGTAGTGAAAAGAAGGGCTATCTGCACCCCAATGTTCATAGCAGCAGTGGCCACAGTCGCCAAACTGTGGAAAGAGTCAAGATGCCTTTCAACGGATGAATGGATAAGGAAGATATGGTCCCTATATACAATGGAATATTATGCCTCCATCAGAAATGATGAATACCCAACTTTTGTATCACCATGGACGGGACTGGAAGGGATTATGGTGAGTGAAATAAGTCAAGCAGATAGAATCAATTATCATATGGTTTCACTTATTTGTGGAGCATAAGGAATAACACGGAAGACGTTGGGAGATGGTGAAGAGAAGTGAGTTGCGGGAAATCGGAGGGGGAGACAAGTCATGTGAGATGTGGACTCTGAGAAACAAGCAGAGGGTTTTGGAGGGGGTTGGTTGATCCTGGTGGTGGGTATTATGGAGGGCACATATTGCATGGAGCACTGCGTGTGTTACATATAGAATGAATTTTGGAATACTGAAAAAATAAAATAAAATTTTAAAACATTATACCTGAAAATAATTAGTAAACAAAAGACAAAGGATATAAAACTGATTTGAAGTGATAGATACATACTGACGTTTGTAGAAGCATTATGGACAATAGCCAAATTATGTGAAGTGCCCAATATTCATTAACTGAGGTATAGGTAAAGAAGAAATGTTATATATGTCTATCATGAAACATCACTTGGCCAAAAAATAAAAGAATGAAATCTTGTAGTTTACAACAACATGAATTGAACTAGAGAGTATTATGCTTAATAAAATAAGTCAGAGTAAGAAAACACCATGATTTCACTCATATGTGGAACTTAAGTAACAAAACTGATGAACATGGACCAAAAAAGTGGGGCAAACCATGAAAGAGACTCTTAAGTGTAAGAAGAAACTGAGATTTGATGGAGGAAGGTAGGTGGGGGATGGGCTAAATGGATGATGGTTATTAAGGAGGCCACTTGTTATAATGAGCAGGGAGTGTTGTATGCAAGTGACTAATCAACTACCTGAAACTTTTATTACATTGTATGTTGACTAAGTATATTTAAATCAAAATTTGAGAAAGAAAATAAAAAAGAATGAAATCTTGCCATTTTGACAACATGGAAGGAACCAGAGGACATTATGCCAAGTGAAATACAGCATATAGAATGAGACAAATACTGTGTTATCTCTGCTCTCTTGGAATCTTAAAAAAATAAAAGCCAAAATCATAGACACAGAGAACAGATTCAAGGTTGTCAGAAGTGGGAACTGGGAGTGGGTAGTGGAAAAAATTGGTGAAGGGAGCTAAAAAAAAATGTTCATCTATGGTCAGGTTTCATGAATAGTAACTGTTTAGTACTTCCTATGTTTGGGATGACTTACTGCCCTTATTTATACCTAAGAATTTATGGTAATGGCAATGAAAAAAAGGAAAAAAGGAAAGAGAACCTAACCAGGCTATAAAAGTTCAAAAAGAAACTCACTTGTTCTTAGTTAAATGCAAATTAAAATAACAACAATGGATTCTATTATTTACTTAGAAGATTGATAAAACTGCCAAAGCTGATAAATATGAACTTTTGGCCTAGTATTGGGAAAAGGGAACTTTTGTATACTTCTAATAGGAGTGTAAATTGATAGTTACTTTAAAGGTCAATTTGGCAATACCTATTAAATTTAAAATGGAACTGAACACACCCTATGTGCCAGTAATTCAATTTCAAGAACTCCGCCCTAAAGAAATAAATGCATAGACAAAGAGACAAAGGATAGGTATTTATTGCAACATTGTTTGTAACACTGAAACACTCAAAACAACTTATATGCCTACCAACAGATGAATGGTTAAATAAAATTTGATATATCCATATAATGGAATTCTATATTGCAATTAAAAAGAATGAACTAGGGGCACCTGGGTGGCTCAGTGGGTTAAAGCCTCTGCCTTCGGCTCAGGTCATGATCCCAGAGTCCTTAGATCAAGCCCCACATTGGGCTCTCTGCCTGCCCTCTGCCTACTTGTGATCTCTGTCAAATAAATAAATAAAATCTTAAAAAACAAAACAAAACAAAACAAAGCAAAACAACAAACTAGATTTATATAAATCAACACTTCCAAACATTATTCAGTGAAAAATATATAATGTAAAACAATAAGTACAGTATGACATATTTTATATAAAAATACACACTAAATGTTAAGTATCTTATCTGTGTCCCTGTTCATGTGTGTAAAAATACTTTTAAGGTATCTGGGAGAAATCAAACTCAATTGCCTAGTGATTATCCCTTGGGAGGGGAGGAAAGGGTTTGATTTGACAGAAAGTCACGAGAGACTAGCTTTGTGTATAAATATTCTAATTTTAAAGAGGAAAAATGTGTTTATATATTATTTCATAATTAAAATTAATTTTAAAAACAGTTTCTATTACTCTGCTATATTTGTTGAAAGAATGCATCAATATGTACTGATGATTTGCACAGTAATTTTTATGCTTATGTTTAATAGAGGGTAGGATGATTTTGATGTGACTTTTTACTTATAGTAGTAAATTGACTATTGTACTTGCAGGCTAGCATGTTGATGTAATATGCTGATATATGAAAAATAAGGAAAGAAAAACCATTGAGACTACTTAAAAAGCTGGGCTCTCATGTTGAATTTTCTTCTTCTTTTTTATTTCTTTATTTTTTTCATTTTATTTCATTTTATTTTATTTCTCTTCAGTGTTCCAGAATTCATTGTTTATGCACCACACCCAGTGCTCCATGCAATACTTGCCCTCCATAATACCCATCACCAGGCTCATCCAAACCCCAACCCCTCCCCTCCAAAACCCTCAGTTTGTTTCTCAGAGTCCACAGTCTCTCATGGTTTGTCTCCCCCTCCAATTAACTTCAGTCTATACCTACAGAAATCCATTTCACTTTGGCTCTGTTTTCAAAGGTACAGAAGATGGTAGAAAAAGCACTGGGCTGCAGCTTTGTTCTGATTAAATAGTTGATACTCACTAGTTGTATAAGATTGGGATTTGCTTTCCCCAAATGAAAATTAGAGGGATTATCATGGGGTCCCTCATCTGGCAATATTTATGAGTAGGCCTTAACAGGGTCCCTGAAGTCCCTGAAATTATAAGAAAAAAATTGTGTGTAGGCAGGTATATGCATTTTTTTAATGTAGAGGCTATTTGGGAGAGAGTGACTTAAATGGTTATGGAGGTACAAAAACAACAGAAAGCTTAGAGTCATTGATCCTGATATTCTTCATGGTCCTTTCCAGCTGTGAAATTCTGTTAAAGGTGATCATTGATACTCTAATACTGTCCTTTTCTCTTTCCATTCATCAAACGCTTAAAACAAGCAGAGACTAAAGAAGTTAACAAGTTTCATCAACTGTAAGAGAAAGACTAATAATACCTAAGTCTCAAAGTTAATAATTATTAAACGGAATAATCCATGTAAAGCCCTTTACCACCATCTGTGCATCATACGCCAACAACAGATGTTTTTTTAAAAAAGAACTCTAATGGAATTTGTTAGTGTTAAAACAACAATCTTGATTACCTAGATCAATAAATATGCTAGGACTGTGGATTTTTACCTCCTTGGAAAAGTGTAATTAACTGTTCAATAGTTAATGTTCTGGGCTGGAAAAGCTCTGAAAGGTGAGCTTGGAGATTAAAAAACCATTTGAAACCCAATGAAATGAGAATTTTAGCTTTTTCTAGAACCTAGAAAAATTATGTACATTCAATCAATGTCACTTTAGCCCAAAACTTGGCTTCATATTCCAAAATTTCCTCATTTTTCTTACTTAGAGGGTCCAAGGCCTAGAAAGCTTATTGAAAACCTAACAACCAAGAATAGAGTTATGCTTTTTCAAGTGCTTGCTAAACTTTTCTATGGCATCAGTTTACAAAATGTGGTCTTGGGGTACATGTGAAGTAAAAAATGTATTATTTTCTTTCTAATACCAAGACATTTGTCTTTTTCCCCTTTTTTAAAAAAGTTCTTTATTTAAATTCAATTTAGTTAGCATATACTGTATTATTAGTTTCAGGGGTAGAGTTTGTCTTTTCTTTATCGCCATTCTTCACAAGTGTATAGTAGAGTTTTCCAGAAGCAGAGTATAACAAAGAAAAATGGCTAAAAAACTATTTCTTTCTGTTGTCTGATTGCTGTTGCTGGGACTTATAGTACTATAATGAACAACAATGGCAAGAGTGGACATCCTTCTCCCATTCCTGATATCAAAGGGAAGGCTGTCAGCTTTTCCCCATTGAGCATGATATTTGCTGTGGATTTTTCATAGATAGATTTTATGAAGTTGATGAATACTCCCTCTATCCCTTTATTTTGAATTGTTTTAATCAGGAATGGATGCTGTATCTTGTCAAATACTTTTTCTGTATCAATTGAGAGGACCATGTAGTTCTTCTCTCTTCTCTTATTGATTTATTCTATTACATTGGTTGATTTGCAAATGCCGAACCACCCTTGCATCCCATGAATAAATCCCACCCAGTCATGGTGGATAATCTTTTTAATGTACTATTGGATCCTATTACCTAGGATCTTGTTGAGAATCTTTGCATCCATATTCATCAGGGATATTGGTCTGAAATTATCCTTTTTGGTGGGTTCTTTACCTGGTTTGGGGATCAGGGTAATGCTGGATTCCTAGAAAGAGTCTGGAAGTTTTCCTTCTGTTTCTATCTTTTGAAACAGCTTCAGGAGAAAAGAAATAAAAGATATTCAAATTGGCAAAGAAGAACTCAAAGTCTCTCTCTTTGCAGAAGAGATGATGCTTTATATGGAAAACCCAAAACACTCCACTCCCAGACTACTAGAACTCATACAGCAAATCAGTAATGTGGTCAGGATACACAATCAATACACATAAATCAGTTGCTTTCTTATACACTAACAGTGAAAAAATAGAAAGGGAAATTAGAGAATTGATTCCATTTACTATAGCACCAAGAACCATAAAATACCTGGGAATAAACCTAACCAAAGAGGTAAAGGATATGAACTCAAGGAACTACATAACACTCATGAAAGAAATTGAAGAAGACAGAAAAAGATGGGAGACCATTCCATGCTCATGGATTGGAAGAATAAACATTGTTAAAATGTCTATACTGCCTAGAGCAATCTATACTTTCAATGCCATCCCAATCAAAATCCCACCAGCACTTTTCAAAAATTTTATTTATTTATTTGACAGAGATCACAGGTAGGCAGAGAGGCAGGAAGAGAGAGAAGGGGAAGCAGGCTCCCTGCAGAGCAGAGAGCCCAATTTGGGGATTGATCCCGGGAACCTGAGATCATGACCTGAGCCAAACGCAGAGGCTTAACCCACTGAGCCACCCAGGTTCCCCTTCACCAGCATTTTTCAAAGAGCTGAAACAAACAATCCTAAAATTTGTATGGAACCAGAAGAGACCCTGAATTGCTAAGGAAATGTTGAAAAGGAAAAACTGGGGGCATCATGTCGCCTGATTTCAAGTTTTACTACAAAGCTGTGATCACCAAGAGAGCATGCTACTGACCCAAAAACAGACACACAGGC
>NW_022633467.1:0-5892 GCF_010015895.1 Lontra canadensis
TGTATTCAGAAAACTACAGAACACTTATGAAAGAAATTGAAGAAGACTAAAAGAATTGGAAAAACATTCCATGCTCGTGGATTGGAACCAATATTGTTAAAATGTCTATGCTACCAAAAGCAATCTACACATTTAACACAATCCTTATCAAAATACCACCTGTGTTTTTCACAGAACTAGAACAAACAATCCTAAAATGCATATGAAACCACAAAAGACCTTGAGTAGCCAAAGCACTCCTGAACAAGGAAAAGCAAAGCTGGAGGCATCGTGATTCTAGATATCAAGCTATACTACAGAACTGTAGTCATCAAGACCGTATACTATTGGCACAAAAACAGATATGTAGATATGGAACAGAAGAGATGTAGATATGGAACAGAAGAGAAAACCCGGAAATTGATCCACAACTACTTGGTCAACTAAGCTTCAATAATGCAGGAAAGAATATCCAATGGATATTCAACAAATGGTTTGGAAAAACTGGATAATGACATGCAGAAGAATGAAACTGGAGCACTTTCTTACACCATACATAAAAGTTAATTCAAAATGGCTGAAGGACTGAAATGTGAAATAGGAAACCACCACACTCCTGGAGGAGAACATAGTCAGGAACCTCTTTAACCTTGGCCAGAGCAGCTTCTTACTAGACACATCACCAGAGGCAAGGTAAACAAAACCAAAAATGAACTCTTGGGACTTCATCAAGATAAAAAGCTTGTGCACGGTGAAGGGAACAATGAAATAAAAGGCAGCCTATGGAATGAGAGAAGATATTTGCAAATGCATATCTGATAAAGAGTTAGTATCCAAAATCTATAAGGAACTTACCAAACTCAACACCCAGAAAACAAATAATCCAATTAAGAAATGGGAGGAAGATATCAGTAGACACCTTTACAAAGAATACATCCGGATGGCTAACAGACACATGAAAAGATATTCAACATCATTCACCATCAGGGAAATGCAAATCAAAACCACAATGAGATACCACCTCATGCCTGCCAGAATGGCTAAAATTAACAACGGACAAAATAACAGGTGTTGGCAAGGATGTGGAGAAAGGAGAACCCCCTTGCACTTTTGGTGGGAATGAAAACTGGTGCAGCTACTCTGGAAAACAGTACGGAGTTTCCTCAGAAAGTTAAAAATAGAACTACCCTATGATCCAGCAATTGTACTACTTGTTATTTACCCAAAGGATACAAAAGTACAGATTCAAAGAGGTATAGTTCCCTTGATGTCTATAGCAGCTTTATCAACAATAGGCAAACTATGGAAAGAACCCAAATGTCCATTGACTGATGAATGGATAGAGAAGATGTTATATATAGGTACAATGGAATATTACTCAGCCATTAAAAAGAATAAAATCTTACCTTTTGCACAGATGTGGATGGAACTAGAGTGTATTATGCTAAGCAAAATAAGTCAGCCAGAAAAAGACAAATGGAACCATATGATTTCACTCATATGTGGAATTTAGGAAACAAAATATATGAACATATGGGAGGGGAAAGAAGAGAGGGAACCAAACCATAAGAGACTCTTTTTTTTTTTTTTAAGATTTCTTTTCTTTCTTTCAGAGAGAGAGACAGAGCATGAGCAGTGGGGAGGAGGCAGAGGGATAAGGAGAACCAGGCTCCTCGCTGGGCTTGGAGCCCAATGTGGGGCTCCATCCCAGGACCCTAAGATCATGACTGGAGCTGAAGCCAGTTGCTTAACCGACTGAGCCACCCAGGTGCACTTCAAACCGTAAGAGACCCTTAAATATAGAGAGCAAACACAGTGGTGATGGAGGGAGGTACGTAGAGGATGGGCTAGATGGATGATGGGTATTAAAGAGAGCACTTGTTGTGATGAGCACTGGGTGTTGTATGTAAGTGATAAATCACTGAATTCTACTCCTGAAATCAATATTGCACTGCATGTCAACTGACTAGAATTAAAAAAAAAACAAAAGTCTAAAAAAAAAAATAAAATGTGCAGTGTGACGGGTTGATATATGTATACATTGTGAAAGGATTCTCACAATCTAGTTAATTAATGCACTCTGCCCCCCACATATTTATTTAGTGAGAACAGTTGTTTTAGTTTCTTAGCAAATTTCAATTATACAACACAGAATTATCAACTATAGCCACCATGTTACACATTAGATCTTCAAACCATATTCATGTTATAACTAAAAGCTTATGTCTTTCTCTCAACCTCTACACATTTTCCCCACTCTCCAGCCTCTGCAACCACCATTCTGCTCTGTTTATATGAGATCAACTTTAAAAAAAAAAAATCTTTTGTAGATTCCACATATACATGGTATCATGCAGTATTTCTCTTTCTCTTGCTTGCTTTATTTAGCATAATGCCTTCCAAGTCTAATCATGTTCTTGCAAATGGTAGGATTTCCTTACTTTGAAGGCTAATTTCCATTTATATATACATATATATATGTATATATATATATACATATATATATTTACTTTATCCATTCATCCATCAATGAAAACAGGCTTTTTCCTGTACCTTGGCTGTTGTGAATACTGCTGTTGTGGATACTGCTGTGAACATAGGAAGACAGATATCTTTTTGAGATAATTTAATTTTCTTTGGATACATATACCAGAAGTGGGACTCATGGATCCTATGGTAATTCTATTTTTAATTTCTTGAGGAACCTCCATACGGTTTTCAGTGGTAGCTGTACCAGTTTATATTCCCACCAAGTGTATATTAGGGTTCCTTTCCTCCACATTCTCAGCAGCATTTGGTACCTCTTGGGTTTTTTTTTTTTCCTTTGGTACTAGACATTCTAACAAGTATAAAGTTATTTCTCACTATAGTTTTGATTTCGTTGCTCTGGTGATTAGTGATGTTGAACACGTTTTCATGTATGTGTTTTTATGTCTTGGAAAAATGTTCAGGTCTTTTGACCATATTTCAATTAGGTTATCTAGCTATCTATTGAATTGCATGAGTTCCTTGTATATTTTAGATATTAACGACTTATTGATTATGGTTTGGAAATATGTTTTCCCCATTTCATAGGTTGCCTTTAAAAAAATGTCATCACCCAGTGCTCATCACAAGGGCCCTCTTAAATTCCCATCACCTATTTTACCCATCTCCCCACCCACCTCCCCTCTGGTAACCATCAGTTTCTTTTCTCTAGTTAAGAGTCTGGTTCTTGGTTTGTCTGTCGCTCTTTTTTTCCCTCTTTGTTCATTTGTTTTGTTTCTTAAGTCCAAATATGAGTAAAATCATATGGTATTTGTCTTTCTCTGACTGACTTATTTCACTTAGCTTTATACTCCCTAGTTTTTTTTGGTTTTGTTTTGTTTTGTTTTACATATAATGTATTATTTGCTTCAGGGGTACAGGTCTGTGAATCATTTGTCTTATGTAATTCACAGCACTCACCATAGCACATGCCCTCCCAATGTCCATGACCAAGCTACCCTATCCCTCCCCTTCATCCCCCAGCAACCCTCAGTTTATTTCCTGAGATTGAGAGTCTCTTATGGTTTGTCTCCCTCCCAGTCCCATCTTGTTTCTTTTTTTCCCTTCCTACCCGCCATGACCCCCTGCCCTGCCTCTCAAATTCCTCATATCACATAGATTACATAATAATTTTCTTTCTCTGATGGGCTAATTTTGCTTAACATAATACTCTCTAGTTCTATCCACATCATTGTAAATGGCAGGATTTTGGGCTTTTGATTGTTGCATAGTATTCCAGTGTATATACCTCATCTTCTTTATCCATTCATCTATTGATAGACATCTAGTCTCTTCCCATCGTTTGGCTATTTTGGACATTGCTGCTATAAATATTTGGGTGCATGTGCCCCTTCAGATAAGTACACTTGTACCTTTAGGATAAATACCCAGTAGTGCGATTGCTAGGTCATAGTATAGCTCTATTTTCAACTTTTTGAGGAAACTCCATGCTGTTTTCCAGAGTGGTTGCACCAGCTTGCATTCCCACCAATAGTGTAGGAGGGTTCCCCTTTCTCCACATCCTCGCCAAAATCTGTCATTTCTTGACTTGTTAATTTCAGCCATTCTGACTGGTGTGAGGTGGTATCTCATTGTGGTTTTGATTTGTATTTCCCTGATGCTGAGTGATTAAAAAAAAAATAATTGATAAGATAATTGGTTGAAAAAAAAAAAAAGAGGAAAGAATGTGAGCAGGCTGGAGACTAAAACAAAGCCATGCACTAGATTTAAGGTATATTTTGATCTGTTAGAAGAAACTGTATCCCAGAAGAAAGAAAAGCCTATATGTATACAAAAAGTAAGGTTAAATGCATGAAGGGATAGAATATAACAATGGAAATTAAAAAAGATTTTTAAAAAAGGTATAGATAAGATAAAGTAGTTTAAAAAGTTTAAAATAGGAAAGAGGAAAAATTTTAAAAACCGAATAAGAAGAAAATAAAATTAAAAATATTTAACTTTGAAAGACTAAAGAATCATGGGGGAAAAGCCATGAATTCTATGTGTTGCATACCCCTAGCTCTGGAGTTCTGCAGTTCTCACTGATCTGTTAACGTGGTCTTGGCTGGATGTTCTTGCTGATCTTCTGGGGGAGGGGCCTGTAGCCGTGATTCTCAAATGTCTTTGCCCCAGCCGGAATTGCACTGCCTTTGCCAAGGGCCAGGCTAACTAATCTGCATAGTTTTGGTCTCGGGAGATTTTGTTCCCTGAATGCTTTCTGTAGAGCTTTGGAGGATGGGAACAATTATGCCCGTCTCCCAATCTCTGGCTGGAGGAGCCAAGAGCTCAGGGCCCCACTCCTCAGTGCGCCCTGAGAGAAAAGCAGTCAATCTCTCACATCTCTCTGGTCTCCAGCCTGTATCCAAGCATTTCTACGTCTGGCGCAGGGCTCTCTTTGGAGTCTCCAAACCCAGCAGATTCCTGCCATCCTGTTCCTCCCAGAAGAGGAAGGTGAGTCTCTCCAGATCAGCGACTTGTGGGGTCCCTGTTCTTTGAGATCATAGTTTAAGGTAACCCCGAGCTGAGAGCCCCCTCCTCGGCTTCATCTCTGCTGCCAGCTTCCCTGCTCCGATACCTGGGAGCTCTGCCACACTCAGACACCCCTGGTCTTGCTGTGACCACACTGTTCCTGCGAGGGCTCTAACCTCTGCTTAGCCTCTGGAGTGAGGTCCCTCAGTGGAGCCGACTTCTAAAAGTTCTGATTTTGTGCTCTGTTGCTCCACCGCTTGCTGGGAGCCGGCCCCTCCCCCCACAGTCTATCTTCCTGTATATTGCCTCGGATTCACTTCTCCATTCACTTCTCCATACATCCGACCTTCCAGAAAGTGGTTGCTCTTCTGTTCCTAGAATTGTTGCTCTTCTCTTCAATCTCCTGTTGAGTTTGTATGTATTCAGAATGGTTTGATAACTATCTAACTGAACTCCTGGGACCTGATGATATTTAGGTCTCCTCCTCCTCTGCTATCTTGCTCCTTCTCCCTCTATACACCCTTATACTCTCTAGTTTTAACCACTTTTGTTTGTGTTTTTTTATGGCTGAAAAATATTCCATTTTATATATACCACATCTTCTTTATCCATTCCTCTATCAATGGTCACTTGGGTTGCTTCCATATGTTGGCTATTGTTAAGTAATTCTGCAGTAAATATAGGGGTTCATGGATCCCTTTGAATTAGTATTTTTGTAATCTTTGGTTAAAAACTCAGTAGTGCAAAAACAAAAATAAGAACAATCCCCGCCCCCCCCCCAAAAAAACCCCAGTAGCGCAATTACTAGATTGTAGGGTATTTCTATTTTTAACTTTTTGAGGAACCTCCATACTGTTTTCCACAGTGGCTGTACCAGTTTGCATTCCCACCACCAATATTGCAAGAGTTCCTTTTTTT
>NW_022633468.1:0-5891 GCF_010015895.1 Lontra canadensis
AAGCCTCTGCCTTCGGCTCAGGTCATGATCTCAGGGTCCTGGGATGGAGCCCTCCATCAGGCCCTCTGCTCAGCAGGGAGTCTGCTTCCTACCCCCACCCCACTCTGCCTGCCTCTCTGCCTACTTGCAATTTCTGTCTGTCAAATAAATAAAATTAAAAAAATAAAAATAAAACTACTATCAGGAATAAAGATTGATAGGTTTTGTCCTTCAAAATTGAAAAAAAAAAAAAAGTAGGGCAAAAGATACTACACAAAGATAAAGGTGAAAGACTGGGGGAAGACACCTGCAACATAAAAGTCAAAGCTTAGGAGACAGAATGTATAAAGAACATTAAAAATCCGAAAGGAAAGTGGTAGAGGCTCTAAAAAAGGCATTTTGCTAAAGAAAAACCCAAATGCCTACTAAACAGATAAGGTGCTCAGACTCATGAAGTAGCAGCAGTTAGACCAGCATCAGCACGGGTTTCTCCCGAGACTGGGCGAACCTGAAACAGCAGGTTTCAGTGAGGATATAAGGAAACTCATATACTTTGGAGATTGTTTGGTGATTTCTAGTAAGCTGAAAGTATGCGCACTCCGTGTCCTAGGATTTTCACATCTAGATGCATATAGTCTCAGTCCCCACACAAATAGGCGTAAGAAAATGTGTACAGTGATGTTCATAACGGCATTGTGATGGCTAAAGATTGGAAATTACCTGAATGTACACGGATGGGGAAGTGGATGTACAGATCTTCCTTCACTCATCTTTGAGTCCTGATAAACCCACTGTAAGTTGAAAATGTCAGAAGTTGAAAATGCATTTAATATACCTAACCTACCAAACATCAGAGCTTAACCTGGCCTGCTTTACACTCTTAGAGCGCTTAACAGTCACATGCATCTGGGCAAAATCACCTTACACGCGGCCCGTTTATAATAAAGTGCGGAATATCTCGTGTAGTGTATTGGATACTGTACTGAAAGTGACAAACAGAGTGGTTGTCAGTGTAGGGGTTGGTTTCCATTGTGATCGCAGGGTTGCCTGAGCAGCAGCTCGCTGCCACTGCCCAGCAGGATCGCACACACCTCCAGCCTGGGAAGAGAGCCGAGTTCAAAATTTGAAGTATGGTTTCTACTGAATGCTTATCACTTTTGTGCCATTGTAAGGTCAAAACATTGTAAGTCAAACCATTGTAGATTGGAACTGCCTGTATTGTGATGTGTGTACGTGTGATGGACTATAAGCAGGTAAAATGAGGAACTAGAGCGTGTTAAGTGTATCACCACAGAAATGTCCTCAAAAAGCACAATATCTGGAAATGCAAGTTGTAGAAGTACTTATACATTATGACACAGTATAGCCAAATTTTTAAAACACAGAATGATACTATGTGGTATTTATGGATATGGATTGGTCTATCGAAAGTATGTTACTTATTTTTTTGTTTGTTTTTTCTTTTTTTATTAATTATTCTTATTAACATATATGTATTATTTGCCCCAGGGGTACAGGTCTGTGAATTGTCAGGCTTACACACTTCACGGCACTCACCATATTAGTAAAAGTATTTTAAAAGGAAAGGTAAGAACACATCCAGCCAGTTCATGAGCATGGGGAGGGGTATGGGAGGAGATCAGGGTTAGACAGAGGTACAGAGGTGCTTCTCTTTGTCACCGATGTTTCATTCCTACCTTCCCTTCCTGTGGATCCAAAGCAACTATAATACAGACATTTAATAAGTCTGGAGAGTGGGTAAATGTATATTTGTTGTTACTTTTACTTTTGTATAGCTGGGAGGATGGCAAGCCTCCTGAGGCCAGGAGCTGACTTGTCTGGCTGTCCTTTGGTGCACAGTGCCCGGCACATGGTGGGGTTCAGCAGGTGTGTGTTAGATGAGGGGAGGAATGCCTCTCTGTGTCCCAGTTTTTCTCCAGTGAGCACTTACTAGTGGAGAAGGTATTGTTGGCATGTTTGTAAAAGTAGGAATTCTCTGAACCTGGATAGTGGGCTTGTGAGTGCTCAGTAATACACAACCGATCTTGTTTGTTTGTTTTTTTAAGATTTTTTAAAAAAGATTTCATCTATTTGAGAGAATGAGCAGAGGAAGAGAGAGAAGCAGACTCACTGTTGAGCAGGAAGCCTGATATGGGGCTCTGCTTTTTTTTTTTTTTTTTTTAGTTTATTTTTTTAGGTTTTTTGTTTGTTTTTGTTTTTTTCAGAGAAAGAGCACAATTGGGGGGTAGAGAGCAGAGGGAGAGGGAGAGGGAAAAGCACACTCCCCTCTGAGCAGGGAGCTGGACACGGGGCTCAGTCCCAGGACCCAGAGCTGAAGGCAGGGTCGTAATGGACTGAGCCACCCAGGCGCCCGACAACCAGTCTTGTTACGGATGACACCAAATAGTAAGACTCTATGTTGTGACTCTGCTGATACCTTTCTAACTAACATATATTTTTTTTAAGTTTTTTGTTTGTTTGTTTGTTTTTGTTTTTTTTTTAGTAATCCCCACACCAACGTGGGGCTCAAACTCAGGACGCCAAGATCGAGAGTTGCATGCTCTGTGGACCGAGCCAGGCAGGCACCCCTGACATTTACAATTTCTAAAAGTTAGGTTTGATTGTAAAAACTATCCTACAGCTCACTCTCAGAAGTCAAATAAAAATGGTTTTGTGAATATAATACTTCATTTTCAGAGACATAGTTTATAGAAAACAAAAAGTGTTTTGGTTGGGTATATATAAATTAGAACACCATGAATTACAATCACCTTTTTTTTTTTTAAGATTTTATTTATTTGACACAGAGAGAGCAATCACAAGTAGGCAGAGAGGCAGGCGGGGGCGGGGGAAGCAGGCTCCCTGCTGAGCAGAGAGCCTGATGCAGGGTTTGCGAGGGGCTTGTGGGACTCAATCCCAGGACCCTGAGATCATGGCTTGAGCTGAAGGCAGGGGCTTAACCCACTGAGCCACCCAGGGTGTCCCTACAGTCGCCTTTCATAAATCATCTGAAACAGCAACATAGTATTTAGTGTGTGACAGGTGACTTTTTACTTCTTGCTGATCCAGAAGCTTGACTAATACAAGAGGGCCGTGAGCATGTTGAAGAGCCCTTTCCGCTCCCGTCCCCTCAGTTGGGTTCTATGTCATTTTTCTGCAGAACATTAATGATCTTCATAGGCGCATTCCCCACTTAGAGGTTTTTCTTTTTTCTTGTCTTTTTTTTGGAGTAATCACACTGTATAAAATCTAAGATCAGGTTTTGTGCAGAGCTCTTCAGTGACTTTTAAGCCAAAGAGCAGCCACGCTGGCCTCCTGTCGTCGTCCTCCGTCTGCCGAGCTCTGGGCCGGTGCAGTGGCCTGGAACAGTGTTCGCGCTGCCGTGCCCACACTGCCCTCCTGTCTCTGCCTGGAGGTACCTCCCCTGTGAAGCTTTCCAGGACCACCTGCCTCTACGTGGCCCAGAGGCCCACCGTCCCTCTCTCCTCCTCGCCCTTCCCTGCACTGTTTGTCTGCAGACCTCCTCTAAGGCCGGTAGACCACAGCCTTTACTCCATGTTCTCACCCACTCTCTGCACTAGAGTATAAGCTTAACAGGGCGGGCTTTTTTTCCCATCTTAGTGCTGCGTTCAGAAAAACTCAAGAGCAGTGCCTGTGGGTACTCAGTAAATACTTGTTGAATGAGTGTCCTTGTCTTTTTCATTTATTATCTTAGCTTTTTTTTTTTTTTTTAAGTAGGCTCCCTGCACAATATGGGGCTTAAATTCACCACCCTGAGATTAAGTGTTATCTGCTCTACCAACTGAGCCAGCCAGGTCCCCCTCTCTCTTTATTTATTTACTTATTTATTTTAAGGGTTGTATTTATTTATTAGAGCGCACGTGTGCACCAGTGGGAGAGAGTGAGTAGGAGCTGGTGGTGGGAGGGGCAGAGGGAAAGGGAGAAGCAGGCTCTGGGCTGAGCAGGGAGCCCAAAGCAGGGCTTGGTGGGTCGCAGGACCCTGGGATCATGACCTGAGCTGAAGGCAGACGCTTAAACCAGGCACCGCTTAACCAGGCCTGCGGTGCCTGGGTGCCTGCGGTGCCGAGGCACCGCAGGCATCCCTCTCTTGCAGACATTTTAAAAATGTTGGTATATATGAGCCTACATCCTTTTTTTAGACCACTACAATAATATTTCGTTGTAGGGAGGACTCATAATTGATCTTGATTTTACTTCTAACTAGAGCTGCTCTGAGTATCCTTGTAGATATATCTTGGTGTGTCAGCTCTCCTATTTTTGTGGTGTAGATTCCTAGGCATGGGATGACTTTAAATAGAAGGTACCAAACAGCCTGTAACTACAAGGTTCCATCAGTTCACACTTCTACGAGTAGTGTATAAGAATGTTCAGTGTTCATTTACCCACATACTTCACGACACCCCACACTGTAAGTCTTAGTAACTTCTACTAACCTGATAGGAGAAAGATGACCTCTCGTTTTAAGTTGACTATTGGTGAAGTTCAAGATCTCAGCATGTTTATTACCTTTTAATTTCAGATTTTCTCTATAAGTCAGATATTTTAGGAAAACTTATTTTGTGAAGAATTTACTTCTGAGTGTGTGTATACACTAAGATGCTAAGAACGTATTTGTGGTGGTAAAAATAAAGTGGCTCGCAAACAGAAAACAGGAAGAAGAGGAAAAAAATGCATGTCCATAATTATGACCTGAAACTGCACATTTAAAAAATATTTTTTGGATAAACTTTCTGGTTTAGAATTTTGATAAATTTTTTTTTGCCTTTTTAAAAAAAATTTTTTTTAAAGATTTTATTTATTTATTTGACAGAGAGATCACAAGTAGGCAGAGAGGCAGGTAGAGAGAGAGGGGGAAGCAGGCTCCCCGCCAAGCAGAGAGCCCGATGTGGGACTCGATCCCAGGACTCTGGGATCATGACCAGAGCCAAAGGCAGAGGCTTTAACCCACTGAGCCATCCAGGCGCCCCTAGAATTTTGATAATCTCAAAATGAAGTTTTAAGTTTACAGACAGTGTATTGAAAATAAAGACAAACTTTTCAGAATAAACTGAAATAATTCAGAATGATCTGCTGGTGCCACATTTTCTATAATTGGATCCTCTGTAATAAGTTAATTATATTAATTCAGATTGTTTCATCATCATCATCATCAAACTGATAACTTATTTCCTTGTTTGGGTTAGTATTTTTGAGATTGTAATTGTGTTTCCACTGATTTCAGATAATCTAAGTCTACTAGGAAAGCCAGGAAAAACTACAAGTTTTTTTTTTGTTTGTTTGTTTTGTTTTTTTAATTTATTTGACAGACAGAGGTCACAAGTAGGCAGAGAGGCAGGCAGAGAGAGGAAGGAAAGCAGGCTCCCTGCTGAGCAGAGAGCCCGATGCGGGGCTCGATCCCAGGACCCTGGGATCATGACCTGAGCCGAAAGCAGAGGCTTTAACCCACTGAGCCACCCAGGCGCCCCAAAACTACAAGTTTTTACGACCCACTGTATAAATATGTATCTGGGATCAGTCCTGTATTTTATGTTCCTGTAAACTTGACTTCTCATGGATGAACAATCTTGCTTAAATAACTTGATAAGCAGTTTATTGTGGTTAAGAACATACCATGTGATTATGGTTATGTTTTTTTAAGAAGCTCTTATCAGATATACACTGAAATATTAACAGATGAAATGACAGAACATCTGGGATTTGAGTTGATTTAGAATGAGATCCCATTTAGAAGAGATTGGGGTGGGGAGGAGTAGAGAGGATCAAAGTGGACGATAAGTTGATGGTTTGAAATTTTCTACAATAAAAAATTTTAAAATGAACAAAAGATATACTCTCGGGGCGCTTGGGTGGCTCAGTGGGTTAAGCCTCTGCCTTCGGCTCAGGTCATGATC
>NW_022633469.1:0-5891 GCF_010015895.1 Lontra canadensis
AAGCCTCTGCCTTCGGCTCAGGTCATGATCTCAGGGTCCTGGGATGGAGCCCTCCATCAGGCCCTCTGCTCAGCAGGGAGTCTGCTTCCTACCCCCACCCCACTCTGCCTGCCTCTCTGCCTACTTGCAATTTCTGTCTGTCAAATAAATAAAATTAAAAAAATAAAAATAAAACTACTATCAGGAATAAAGATTGATAGGTTTTGTCCTTCAAAATTGAAAAAAAAAAAAAGTAGGGCAAAAGATACTACACAAAGATAAAGGTGAAAGACTGGGGGAAGACACCTGCAACATAAAAGTCAAAGCTTAGGAGACAGAATGTATAAAGAACATTAAAAATCCGAAAGGAAAGTGGTAGAGGCTCTAAAAAAGGCATTTTGCTAAAGAAAAACCCAAATGCCTACTAAACAGATAAGGTGCTCAGACTCATGAAGTAGCAGCAGTTAGACCAGCATCAGCACGGGTTTCTCCCGAGACTGGGCGAACCTGAAACAGCAGGTTTCAGTGAGGATATAAGGAAACTCATATACTTTGGAGATTGTTTGGTGATTTCTAGTAAGCTGAAAGTATGCGCACTCCGTGTCCTAGGATTTTCACATCTAGATGCATATAGTCTCAGTCCCCACACAAATAGGCGTAAGAAAATGTGTACAGTGATGTTCATAACGGCATTGTGATGGCTAAAGATTGGAAATTACCTGAATGTACACGGATGGGGAAGTGGATGTACAGATCTTCCTTCACTCATCTTTGAGTCCTGATAAACCCACTGTAAGTTGAAAATGTCAGAAGTTGAAAATGCATTTAATATACCTAACCTACCAAACATCAGAGCTTAACCTGGCCTGCTTTACACTCTTAGAGCGCTTAACAGTCACATGCATCTGGGCAAAATCACCTTACACGCGGCCCGTTTATAATAAAGTGCGGAATATCTCGTGTAGTGTATTGGATACTGTACTGAAAGTGACAAACAGAGTGGTTGTCAGTGTAGGGGTTGGTTTCCATTGTGATCGCAGGGTTGCCTGAGCAGCAGCTCGCTGCCACTGCCCAGCAGGATCGCACACACCTCCAGCCTGGGAAGAGAGCCGAGTTCAAAATTTGAAGTATGGTTTCTACTGAATGCTTATCACTTTTGTGCCATTGTAAGGTCAAAACATTGTAAGTCAAACCATTGTAGATTGGAACTGCCTGTATTGTGATGTGTGTACGTGTGATGGACTATAAGCAGGTAAAATGAGGAACTAGAGCGTGTTAAGTGTATCACCACAGAAATGTCCTCAAAAAGCACAATATCTGGAAATGCAAGTTGTAGAAGTACTTATACATTATGACACAGTATAGCCAAATTTTTAAAACACAGAATGATACTATGTGGTATTTATGGATATGGATTGGTCTATCGAAAGTATGTTACTTATTTTTTTGTTTGTTTTTTCTTTTTTTATTAATTATTCTTATTAACATATATGTATTATTTGCCCCAGGGGTACAGGTCTGTGAATTGTCAGGCTTACACACTTCACGGCACTCACCATATTAGTAAAAGTATTTTAAAAGGAAAGGTAAGAACACATCCAGCCAGTTCATGAGCATGGGGAGGGGTATGGGAGGAGATCAGGGTTAGACAGAGGTACAGAGGTGCTTCTCTTTGTCACCGATGTTTCATTCCTACCTTCCCTTCCTGTGGATCCAAAGCAACTATAATACAGACATTTAATAAGTCTGGAGAGTGGGTAAATGTATATTTGTTGTTACTTTTACTTTTGTATAGCTGGGAGGATGGCAAGCCTCCTGAGGCCAGGAGCTGACTTGTCTGGCTGTCCTTTGGTGCACAGTGCCCGGCACATGGTGGGGTTCAGCAGGTGTGTGTTAGATGAGGGGAGGAATGCCTCTCTGTGTCCCAGTTTTTCTCCAGTGAGCACTTACTAGTGGAGAAGGTATTGTTGGCATGTTTGTAAAAGTAGGAATTCTCTGAACCTGGATAGTGGGCTTGTGAGTGCTCAGTAATACACAACCGATCTTGTTTGTTTGTTTTTTTAAGATTTTTTAAAAAAGATTTCATCTATTTGAGAGAATGAGCAGAGGAAGAGAGAGAAGCAGACTCACTGTTGAGCAGGAAGCCTGATATGGGGCTCTGCTTTTTTTTTTTTTTTTTTTTTAGTTTATTTTTTTAGGTTTTTTGTTTGTTTTTGTTTTTTTCAGAGAAAGAGCACAATTGGGGGGTAGAGAGCAGAGGGAGAGGGAGAGGGAAAAGCACACTCCCCTCTGAGCAGGGAGCTGGACACGGGGCTCAGTCCCAGGACCCAGAGCTGAAGGCAGGGTCGTAATGGACTGAGCCACCCAGGCGCCCGACAACCAGTCTTGTTACGGATGACACCAAATAGTAAGACTCTATGTTGTGACTCTGCTGATACCTTTCTAACTAACATATATTTTTTTTAAGTTTTTTGTTTGTTTGTTTGTTTTTGTTTTTTTTTTAGTAATCCCCACACCAACGTGGGGCTCAAACTCAGGACGCCAAGATCGAGAGTTGCATGCTCTGTGGACCGAGCCAGGCAGGCACCCCTGACATTTACAATTTCTAAAAGTTAGGTTTGATTGTAAAAACTATCCTACAGCTCACTCTCAGAAGTCAAATAAAAATGGTTTTGTGAATATAATACTTCATTTTCAGAGACATAGTTTATAGAAAACAAAAAGTGTTTTGGTTGGGTATATATAAATTAGAACACCATGAATTACAATCACCTTTTTTTTTTTTAAGATTTTATTTATTTGACACAGAGAGAGCAATCACAAGTAGGCAGAGAGGCAGGCGGGGGCGGGGGAAGCAGGCTCCCTGCTGAGCAGAGAGCCTGATGCAGGGTTTGCGAGGGGCTTGTGGGACTCAATCCCAGGACCCTGAGATCATGGCTTGAGCTGAAGGCAGGGGCTTAACCCACTGAGCCACCCAGGGTGTCCCTACAGTCGCCTTTCATAAATCATCTGAAACAGCAACATAGTATTTAGTGTGTGACAGGTGACTTTTTACTTCTTGCTGATCCAGAAGCTTGACTAATACAAGAGGGCCGTGAGCATGTTGAAGAGCCCTTTCCGCTCCCGTCCCCTCAGTTGGGTTCTATGTCATTTTTCTGCAGAACATTAATGATCTTCATAGGCGCATTCCCCACTTAGAGGTTTTTCTTTTTTCTTGTCTTTTTTTTGGAGTAATCACACTGTATAAAATCTAAGATCAGGTTTTGTGCAGAGCTCTTCAGTGACTTTTAAGCCAAAGAGCAGCCACGCTGGCCTCCTGTCGTCGTCCTCCGTCTGCCGAGCTCTGGGCCGGTGCAGTGGCCTGGAACAGTGTTCGCGCTGCCGTGCCCACACTGCCCTCCTGTCTCTGCCTGGAGGTACCTCCCCTGTGAAGCTTTCCAGGACCACCTGCCTCTACGTGGCCCAGAGGCCCACCGTCCCTCTCTCCTCCTCGCCCTTCCCTGCACTGTTTGTCTGCAGACCTCCTCTAAGGCCGGTAGACCACAGCCTTTACTCCATGTTCTCACCCACTCTCTGCACTAGAGTATAAGCTTAACAGGGCGGGCTTTTTTTCCCATCTTAGTGCTGCGTTCAAAAAAAACTCAAGAGCAGTGCCTGTGGGTACTCAGTAAATACTTGTTGAATGAGTGTCCTTGTCTTTTTCATTTATTATCTTAGCTTTTTTTTTTTTTTTTAAGTAGGCTCCCTGCACAATATGGGGCTTAAATTCACCACCCTGAGATTAAGTGTTATCTGCTCTACCAACTGAGCCAGCCAGGTCCCCCTCTCTCTTTATTTATTTACTTATTTATTTTAAGGGTTGTATTTATTTATTAGAGCGCACGTGTGCACCAGTGGGAGAGAGTGAGTAGGAGCTGGTGGTGGGAGGGGCAGAGGGAAAGGGAGAAGCAGGCTCTGGGCTGAGCAGGGAGCCCAAAGCAGGGCTTGGTGGGTCGCAGGACCCTGGGATCATGACCTGAGCTGAAGGCAGACGCTTAAACCAGGCACCGCTTAACCAGGCCTGCGGTGCCTGGGTGCCTGCGGTGCCGAGGCACCGCAGGCATCCCTCTCTTGCAGACATTTTAAAAATGTTGGTATATATGAGCCTACATCCTTTTTTTAGACCACTACAATAATATTTCGTTGTAGGGAGGACTCATAATTGATCTTGATTTTACTTCTAACTAGAGCTGCTCTGAGTATCCTTGTAGATATATCTTGGTGTGTCAGCTCTCCTATTTTTGTGGTGTAGATTCCTAGGCATGGGATGACTTTAAATAGAAGGTACCAAACAGCCTGTAACTACAAGGTTCCATCAGTTCACACTTCTACGAGTAGTGTATAAGAATGTTCAGTGTTCATTTACCCACATACTTCACGACACCCCACACTGTAAGTCTTAGTAACTTCTACTAACCTGATAGGAGAAAGATGACCTCTCGTTTTAAGTTGACTATTGGTGAAGTTCAAGATCTCAGCATGTTTATTACCTTTTAATTTCAGATTTTCTCTATAAGTCAGATATTTTAGGAAAACTTATTTTGTGAAGAATTTACTTCTGAGTGTGTGTATACACTAAGATGCTAAGAACGTATTTGTGGTGGTAAAAATAAAGTGGCTCGCAAACAGAAAACAGGAAGAAGAGGAAAAAAATGCATGTCCATAATTATGACCTGAAACTGCACATTTAAAAAATATTTTTTGGATAAACTTTCTGGTTTAGAATTTTGATAAATTTTTTTTTGCCTTTTTAAAAAAAATTTTTTTTAAAGATTTTATTTATTTATTTGACAGAGAGATCACAAGTAGGCAGAGAGGCAGGTAGAGAGAGAGGGGGAAGCAGGCTCCCCGCCAAGCAGAGAGCCCGATGTGGGACTCGATCCCAGGACTCTGGGATCATGACCAGAGCCAAAGGCAGAGGCTTTAACCCACTGAGCCATCCAGGCGCCCCTAGAATTTTGATAATCTCAAAATGAAGTTTTAAGTTTACAGACAGTGTATTGAAAATAAAGACAAACTTTTCAGAATAAACTGAAATAATTCAGAATGATCTGCTGGTGCCACATTTTCTATAATTGGATCCTCTGTAATAAGTTAATTATATTAATTCAGATTGTTTCATCATCATCATCATCAAACTGATAACTTATTTCCTTGTTTGGGTTAGTATTTTTGAGATTGTAATTGTGTTTCCACTGATTTCAGATAATCTAAGTCTACTAGGAAAGCCAGGAAAAACTACAAGTTTTTTTTTTGTTTGTTTGTTTTGTTTTTTTAATTTATTTGACAGACAGAGGTCACAAGTAGGCAGAGAGGCAGGCAGAGAGGAAGGAAAGCAGGCTCCCTGCTGAGCAGAGAGCCCGATGCGGGGCTCGATCCCAGGACCCTGGGATCATGACCTGAGCCGAAAGCAGAGGCTTTAACCCACTGAGCCACCCAGGCGCCCCAAAACTACAAGTTTTTACGACCCACTGTATAAATATGTATCTGGGATCAGTCCTGTATTTTATGTTCCTGTAAACTTGACTTCTCATGGATGAACAATCTTGCTTAAATAACTTGATAAGCAGTTTATTGTGGTTAAGAACATACCATGTGATTATGGTTATGTTTTTTTAAGAAGCTCTTATCAGATATACACTGAAATATTAACAGATGAAATGACAGAACATCTGGGATTTGAGTTGATTTAGAATGAGATCCCATTTAGAAGAGATTGGGGTGGGGAGGAGTAGAGAGGATCAAAGTGGACGATAAGTTGATGGTTTGAAATTTTCTACAATAAAAAATTTTAAAATGAACAAAAGATATACTCTCGGGGCGCTTGGGTGGCTCAGTGGGTTAAGCCTCTGCCTTCGGCTCAGGTCATGATC
>NW_022633470.1:0-5890 GCF_010015895.1 Lontra canadensis
AGGGCATGAAGACTGTGCCATTGAGATTAATCATGTTGGCTTAGAGAACCCTAGTTCAGAGCTTCTGGTTCAAAGTGGCAGTATGTGTTTAGCGTCTGTCTTCTGTTTTCTCTTCTCACCTAGAGTCATACAAACAGAGGCTGAATATGGTTTCACTGGCATTTTGTCGGGCATGCTCATTTTTTGCTGAGGTATTTAAATGGGACCAGGAACGCAGAAACAGGCCCCCTCAATAACTTACCTTGGATATTGGTTTTGTCTTCTGTTTTGTCTCCCTGTTTCTCTGTCTCTCTCTGTCTATCTCTCTCTCTCTCTGTCATGCATTCATATAGATACAAACACATACATACATATTCATACAAATGCTCAGTATAAAAAATAAAATACTCATTCTAGTGAGTGTAAATTCTAGTGGTTTATCTGCATAATTAGTTAAAGTCCATCTCATTGACTATAGTTTGAGCTTCTTATTTTTTTAAATTTAATTTTATTTTTTTCAGTGTTCCAAGATTCATTATTTATGCATCACACCCAGTGCTCTATGCAATATGTGCCCTCCTTAATACCCATCACCAGGCTTACCTATCCCCCCACTCCCCTCCCCTCCAAAACTCTCAGTTTGTTTCTCAGAGTCCACAGTTTTTCATGGTTTGTCTCACCTTCTAATTTATCCCAATTCACTTTTCCTTTTCTTCTTCTAATGTCTTCCATTATACTTTGAACTTCTAAATTAATAGGACTGTGGAAATTAACTGATGTGCTATGTATCACCTCTTTCTTGTTTCCTCACCAAAAAGTTTTAGTTTAGTCAGTCAGACAGGCAGAAGTTAAAATAATAATAATAACAGCAATGTTAATAATGAAACCCTCACTCTTTAGGAGCTCTTCTTGGTCTTGGGCAAATAAGCCCTACAGTGGGGATTTTGACTTCAGGAGGCCACCTGATACCATATCCTTACTTTTTAAATTATCTATCCCTCTGTGCTTGAATATCTCACATTATAATCTATACATCCTGTTTTTCCAAAAGAGAAGCTTAATGATATTGGAGAAAGATCACCATTCTGGAAGGATTCCTATTAAAATTTTGCAGCTCTTAATTTCCTGGCTAATTTCTGGCCATTTCTATTCATTAATTTCACCTTTCTTCATCTCTATGATAACTCTTCTCTTGATCCTAAGGTGTTGGTTACAATATTACAAATTCTCACTTCCTTCTCTCTGCCATCCCCTACTCCCACAGCAAGGAAATCTCTTTTCTGCCAGCTACTTTTCCTAATTATGTTCTCTTTCAAAAATTAGCTTTTTGTTTTTTCATTAGCTTTCTCCTAAAACCCTATATTTTCATCTTACATTCATTTATTGTTATTTCTTTTCCAATAACATTTGTTTCTGGTGGGTTTTTTTACGTTACAATTTCAAACACATTTTTTATAATAGGTGTCATGTTTTCCTATTAACAATCTCAATCTTATTTTAATTGCCACTACGATCCTGACATGAATCACTATGACTTGCCTTATTTTAAAAGTCAAATTCAGTAATTTTTCAAACCACTGTCATAAACCTTTACATCCATAACTCTGAAGTTTATTTTTCTGGAAAAATTTTAAATGACACTCTAATTAGACATGATAAACTTTTTAGAAGACTCTTTGTAGTCAATATATTTTCTCTTTTAAATGTATATTTCACTTCTGTTACACTTTATCCTGTTTTCTCCTGTCTCAAAATACCCTCCCTTTGTTGCTTTGTTTGACTCCCTTTATATTGTTAATGCCATAACTTCCATTATTAACTGTATTTCTTTCCATGGCTCTCTTTCTACTCATTTTATATATTTGTCCTGTCCAGAAATATTGCCGAGTCCATAGTTTTAATAAACACTAGTTAAAAATACATAAATATCCCCTCTCCATAAATCTAACCTGAAAACAAGACACACTTGTTAAAACTGCTTGTTAAACGTCCCGGCTTGGTAAAGGTCCTCTCTCTCAGGAAGCAGGGAGAATTAGTGAAAAATCTGATTTAGGTTTTAGAATTAAGTATCTGTATTTAATCCTGACTTGCCAGTCACCCAGCCAATACACTTTAATAAGTCCAGGAATCCTATAAAGAAGGTCCTTATTGTGTGTAGCTGTATATGGGGAAAAAAATCCTAAATTTCTCTAGAAGAAAATCAAATAACCAGCCATTCTTTCAAATTATTTCAACTTGTACATTCAGTGATTAAATGTTTTGGAATAGGAGATACAATTTTTATATATGCTATTCATATTATTGCTAACTTTCACTGAATCACCCTTGAAAACTTATCGGTCATATTGAAACACATGCTAGAATTCTGTAAACTAATTCAGAAGTCTGAAACTATTTTCTTATATTTTCCTTTGCTTGTATCATTTCCTCTAGCTCTCCTCCTGCCCCTCCTTGTCTTTCTGATCTCCAAAATACTTATTCATTATTAAACTGTCAAGTCAAACATTATCTCCTCTGTGAAGAAATGCATGATGTTATAAGCAAAATTCAAAATTCTTCTTTTATATCCTTGACATATGGTATTTCTTAAATATATTATGGTAGGAATTAATTAGTACTTCATTTAATACAACTTATTAATACCTGTTTAATACAAAAAACACA
The DNA here is from genome assembly GCF_010015895.1 of Lontra canadensis. Lineage (NCBI taxonomy): Eukaryota > Metazoa > Chordata > Mammalia > Carnivora > Mustelidae > Lontra > Lontra canadensis. The sequence goes on from NW_022633470.1 coordinate 2,644, forward strand.
CAAGACTTAATGCAGATGAAAATCCACTGGCCCTATTTTCAGATGTATCTCTGCATGGAGAAGAGAGGGTAGAGATTAGGAAAAGTGAAGAATCAGTCTAAGAAAAATGCTAAAGATCTTACCTAGAAGGAATATAAACATCTTCTATTTTTATTTCAGCATTATCTTCAAATACATAAATCAAGATATATATTTGTTTTGTCTAAAGATATGAAGATATTTACCATAGATAAGAGGGGGAAAATAATAGTCAAAACCACTACCTAGACCAAGATGAACTCAGTACCATTAGTTTATATCCCTCATGTCCTTCGTGAAATTCTGACAATTGTTCTTCTCCTTTTAGGACTTCACACAAGGCAGTCGCTGTGCATAATTACAAGGTGCACTTTCCCACAGTCCTCTTACTTACTTTCTAACATTTCTCTGTGTAGATCTCAGAAGCACCTAGAAGAGAGCATACTCTTAAGCCCAGTTCTCCAATATTTTATGTGCATACACAGACATGCTAATGTAGTCAAGCATGCAGTTATTAAAAAAAAAAAAAACAACTTTTCCCAAGGAAACTAATACAGGGCAAATATAATACCAGATGTAGGCAAGACTGTGATGCAATTCTCTTGAGGAATGTAGTTAATAATAAAAGTGTCGAGAGATGCTTTCATATACAATTAAATATTTTTTCATCCTTCAACGGCTTCTAAAATTGAATACATGAACATTGGAAATAAGTAGCATTAATTCCAACATTTCATTTCAAATATACCCAGGGACTCATAATTTTTTAAAAAAGATTTTATTTATTTATTTGACAGATAGAAATCACAAGTAGGCAGTCAGGTACAGAGAGAGAGGGAGGCAGGCTCCCTGCCGAGCAGAGAACCCGATGCGAGGCTCGATCCCATGACCCTGGGATCATGACCTGAGCCGAAGGCAGAGGCTTTAACCCACTGAGCCACCCAGGTGCCCCAGGGACTCATAATTTAACTTCATGAAACTGAAAGGAAGAAGTGGAAATTGAGGGGTGTTCCTAGCTATAGCTAATCTAAACACTTTTAAGTTTACATCACTAAGATAAAATCTTAACAGATTTTTTTCACTTTGATTAATCTCTTCTAGAAATCACCTCAGTCGTCAGTTTTAACCAATTGATGCTAGCTAGCCAAATCACCAAATAGAGAGCCAACTACATAATGTTTCATGATAAGCTGGATCACAGAGGCAAAACGAGTATACTGATTTACAATCTTTATACTGCCTCAATAAATGTGTCTAAGAGTATTTTACCTATAATATCCACATTATTGAGTGGTTAATATAACCTTGTTGTTTTACATAGAAAAAGGGAACTGCAAAGTAAAAACCGAATTATTATGTTGTGTTATATTGGAGGTCTTCCACCTCCAATTTAATTAATTAATTAATTCAGTTTAATTTTATATTGTTCTATTATTTTTACATATTTGAACAGTTTGCCTATTATTTAACTGAATAATCCATACTCTCTCAGAATGTTATAGAGGTACCATGCTGGAGATTTGGGAAAATGGAAAATTACGTCATGTTTTGGGTTGATCATTCTATTTAAGCAGATTTTATATAAGTGAAAAATAAATGATAACTCTGCACTAACACTTAGATGAGACAATATTTAAAGATGAATGAGTAAAACTAAGAGCACTAAATGACAATTCATTTAATCCAAAATTTTCAGAATGATATCATCTTCAAGTTCCTTAAGATACATATGAAAACCCAGTTGAGGCAGTAGGCATATTTTCAGGACTGGCAAGATTATTGTCCTAGAATTTGTATTATCAGCAAAAACACTGTGGGGTTCGGAGGCCCAGTGCCTTGAAGACCTTGCAGCAAATCTTGGTGGTGTACGGCAGGATCCAGAGAGCACACTGTGCATGAGGCTGGGGCTTTTCAGTGAGGCCCCTATTATTATTTTTTTTTTCTACAGCATGGAATTTGAAAGCCCTGTAAGTTTGTAGAATTACGTTTTTATTGACCCAAAGCCTTTCCTACCTTGTGATGATTAGGATTTGCTTGACAGAGAGACAGTGAAAGCATCATTTAGGCTCATTGGTATAGGGGAATCACTACTCAAAATATCTCTCAGAGGGGGCGCCTGGGTGGCTCAGTTGGTTAGGGGAACAGTTCTTTATTTCAGCTCAGGTCATGATCTCAGGGTCCTGAGATCAAGCCCTGTTTCTGGCTCCATGCTCAGTGGGGACTCTGCTTGGGATTCTCTTTCCCCCCCTTCCCCTCTGCCTTTCCCCCTCAAATAAATACATAAATCTTTGAAAAAGAAAAGTACCTCTTAAAGAAATGAGGGGATATACACCCACATTCATACCCACATGACACACATCCACACTTACCCAGATTTTCACACACATCACATACAACTATACTTATTTCTCTATCAACATGAGACAATATAGGGCAAACATGGGTGACCTAATTCCTATAAAGCCACTGGTTTGAGGGAAGTGGTAAAAGTTTCCATATTCTTAGAAACAGATACTTCCTTATGGGAAAGAGAAACAAGACATAACAGCCATTGGGGCATAATGATCATCTGAACAAAAACAAGAGAAATGGTTTACACAGAAATAACAATTTCAAGCCTGCATGTGCAAGTATTTTTGTTTTTAAGCACCCTAAAAAATGTCCACTGTGAAGAAGGGCATCCTGTGATTGCATGGGGATCATTATATTAAATCCACAAGCTGATGATTGTGGGACTGATGGGTACTCCCCCATTCCTAGACCTTCAAACCTTGGAGGGGTGCCTTTATAAGCTGTGCGAGCTACGTCTTCAAGAGCAACATTTTTCTTGTTAGCTCCCTTGTGTGCAAATTATCTCTAACCAGTTCCACCTGCTTTGTTTTGTTTTGATTTTTTCCTCTCTCTTCTTTTTAGCATTCATTTTTATGACATTGAGGCTCAGGTCTTGGGGGTCCAGTAACAAACATATAATGAAAACCTGAAGTGTTCACTGACAATTTTAACTCCAACCTCCAACTGCAAGTATCATTCTACTTTCCTCCATTTTGAGATTTGTAATTTATACTCCAAGGTGAGGAACAGACTTCCCATTAATCTAAGTTTCCAGATTCCACATCTTTAATGTACATAAAAGACTTTACAGGGTTGGTATAAGGATTAATGAACAGATTTTTATCATTGCATTTATTCAACAAAATCTTATTCTAAATATATCTCTGTCAGCACCATA